>NW_026558500.1:0-177044 GCF_026930045.1 Uloborus diversus | reverse complement strand
CAGCCATTAGTCTATGGGAGCTCTGTCGGTGGGAGTTTTAAATATAATAAAAACAAAAAATGCACCTTGGTAATTGTTTATTTAAACACTTTGAAATCTTCGTGTCGAAAAATTAAACTGACTCAGACTTTTCTTCCCTACATAAATAATCAATAATTGCAAAGGAAAAAATTGAAAAAAAAAAGAATTTTCAAATTAGAAAAGAAATATATACATTGAAGATATTCGCTCCGGCTGGGACTCGAACCCAGGCCACTCGCTTGGAAGACCAGCGGTCTAGCCATTAGGCTATCGGAGTTCTGTCGAGCGGAGTCTTACTGCCTGACTGATACTGCCTGACTGACAGACTGACTCACTGACTGACTGATACTGACTGACTGACTCACTGACTGACCGAGACTGACTGACTAACTGCCTGACTGACTGAGACTGGACTGACTGACTGACTGACTGACTGACTGACTAACTGACTGACTGAGACTGACTGACTGACTGCTTGAGTCTCTGACTGGCTATTTCACTGACTGACTGAATGACTAAATGACTGACTGACACTGACTGACTGACTGCTTGACTACCTGACTGACTGCTTGACTGACTAACTGACTGGACAGGACTGACCGACTGACTGAATGACAGACTGACTGAATAAGGATGACTGACAGACTGACTGAATAAGGCTGACTGACTGACTGACTGACAGACTGACTGAATAAGGCTGACCGACTGACTGACTGCCTGACTGACTGACTGACTGAATGACTGACTGACTGACTGACCGAGACTGACTGACTGACTGACTGAGACTGGACTGGACTGACTGACTGACTGACTGACTGAGACTGACTGACTGCTTTAGTGACTAACTGACTGCACAGGACTGACCGACTGACTGACTGACTGACTGCCTGACTGACTGACTGACTGAATGACTGACTGACTGAGACTAAATGACTGACTGCTTGACTGACTGGCTGAAGGACTAACTGACTGACTGAGTGACTGACTGACTGGACTGACTGACTGAGACTGAATGACTGAGTGCTTGACTGATTGACTGTCAGACTGACTGACTGACTTCGCAAAAGGGAAAAATTAAAAAAAAAGAATTATAAAATTAGAAAAAAATATTTGCATTTAAGATTTCCTTTCTGGCCGGGACTCGAACCCAGTACCACGCGCTTGGAACCCAACGGTCTAGCCATTAGGCTATCGGAGCTCTGTCGATGGAAGTCTTAAATATAATAAAAACAAAAAATGCACCTTGGTAATTATTGATTCAAACACTTTGAAATTTAGAGGTCGAATAATTAAACTGACTCAGAATTTTTCTCCCTACATAAATAATCAATATTCGCAAAAGAGAAAAATTAAAAAAAAAAGAAGAAGAAATTTCAAATTAGAAACTAAAAGTATACATTGAAGATTTTCGTTCAGGCTGGGACTCGAACCCAGGGCCACTCGCTTGGAAGCCTAACACTCTAGCCATTAGTCTATGGGAGCTCTGTCGGTGGAAGTTTTAAATATAATAAAAACAAAAAATGCACCTTGGTAATTGTTTATTTAAACACTTTGAAATCTTCGTGTCGAAAAATTAAACTGACTCAGAATTTTCTTCCCTACATAAATAATCAATAATTGCAAAGGAAAGAAATTGAAAAAAAAAGAATTTTCAAATTAGAAAAGAAAAAGATACATTGAAGATATTCGCTCCGGCTGGGACTCGAACCCAGGCCACTCGCTTGGAAGACCAGCGGTCTAGCCATTAGGCTATCGGAGTTCTGTCGAGCGGAGTCTTACTGCCTGACTGATACTGCCTGACTGACAGACTGACTCACTGACTGACTGATACTGACTGACTGACTCACTGACTGACCGAGACTGACTGACTAACTGCCTGACTGACTGAGACTGGACTGACTGACTGACTGACTGACTGACTGACTAACTGACTGACTGAGACTGACTGACTGACTGCTTGAGTCTCTGACTGGCTATTTCACTGACTGACTGAATGACTAAATGACTGACTGACACTGACTGACTGACTGCTTGACTACCTGACTGACTGCTTGACTGACTAACTGACTGGACAGGACTGACCGACTGACTGACTGACAGACTGACTGAATAAGGATGACTGACAGACTGACTGAATAAGGCTGACTGACTGACTGACTGACAGACTGACTGAATAAGGCTGACCGACTGACTGACTGCCTGACTGACTGACTGACTGAATGACTGACTGACTGACTGACCGAGACTGACTGACTGACTGACTGAGACTGGACTGGACTGACTGACTGACTGACTGACTGAGACTGACTGACTGCTTTAGTGACTAACTGACTGCACAGGACTGACCGACTGACTGACTGACTGACTGACTGCCTGACTGACTGACTGACTGAATGACTGACTGACTGAGACTAAATGACTGACTGCTTGACTGACTGGCTGAAGGACTAACTGACTGACTGAGTGACTGACTGACTGGACTGACTGACTGAGACTGAATGACTGAGTGCTTGACTGATTGACTGTCAGACTGACTGACTGACTTCGCAAAAGGGAAAAATTAAAAAAAAAGAATTATAAAATTAGAAAAAAATATTTGCATTTAAGATTTCCTTTCTGGCCGGGACTCGAACCCAGTACCACGCGCTTGGAACCCAACGGTCTAGCCATTAGGCTATCGGAGCTCTGTCGATGGAAGTCTTAAATATAATAAAAACAAAAAATGCACCTTGGTAATTATTGATTCAAACACTTTGAAATTTACAGGTCGAATAATTAAACTGACTCAGAATTTTTCTCCCTACATAAATAACCAATATTCGCAAAAGAGAAAAATTAAAAAAAAAAAAGAAGAAATTTCAAATTAGAAACTAAAAGTATACATTGAAGATTTTCGTTCAGGCTGGGACTCGAACCCAGGGCCACTCGCTTGGAAGCCTAACACTCTAGCCATTAGTCTATGGGAGCTCTGTCGGTGGGAGTTTTAAATATAATAAAAACAAAAAATGCACCTTGGTAATTGTTTATTTAAACACTTTGAAATCTTCGTGTCGAAAAATTAAACTGACTCAGAATTTTCTTCCCTACATAAATAATCAATAATTGCAAAGGAAAGAAATTGAAAAAAAAAAAAGAATTTTCAAATTAGAAAAGAAATATATACATTGAAGATATTCGCTCCGGCTGGGACTCGAACCCAGGCCACTCGCTTGGAAGACCAGCGGTCTAGCCATTAGGCTATCGGAGTTCTGTCGAGCGGAGTCTTACTGCCTGACTGATACTGCCTGACTGACAGACTGACTCACTGACTGACTGATACTGACTGACTGACTCACTGACTCACTGACTGACCGAGACTGACTGACTAACTGCCTGACTGACTGAGACTGGACTGACTGACTGACTGACTGACTAACTGACTGATTGAGACTGACTGACTGACTGCTTGAGTCTCTGACTGGCTATTTCACTGACTGACTGAATGACTAAATGACTGACTGACACTGACTGACTGACTAACTGACTGACTGAGACTGACTGACTGACTGCTTGACTCTCTGACTGGCTATTTCACTGACTGACTGAATGACTAAATGACTGACTGACACTGACTGACTGACTGCTTGACTACCTGACTGACTGCTTGACTGACTAACTGACTGGACAGGACTGACCGACTGACTGACTGACAGACTGACTGAATAAGGATGACTGACAGACTGACTGAATAAGGCTGACTGACTGACTGACTGACAGACTGACTGAATAAGGCTGACCGACTGACTGACTGCCTGACTGACTGACTGACTGACTAACTGACTGACTGAGACTGACTGACTGACTGCTTGAGTCTCTGACTGGCTATTTCACTGACTGACTGAATGACTAAATGACTGACTGACACTGACTGACTGACTAACTGACTGACTGAGACTGACTGACTGACTGCTTGACTCTCTGACTGGCTATTTCACTGACTGACTGAATGACTAAATGACTGACTGACACTGACTGACTGACTGCTTGACTGACTAACTGACTGGACAGGACTGACCGACTGACTGACTGACAGACTGACTGAATAAGGATGACTGACAGACTGACTGAATAAGGCTGACTGACTGACTGACTGACAGACTGACTGAATAAGGCTGACCGACTGACTGACTGCCTGACTGACTGACTGACTGAATGACTGACTGACTGTCTGACCGAGACTGACTGACTGACTGACTGAGACTGGACTGGACTGACTGACTGACTGACTGACTGAGACTGACTGACTGCTTTAGTGACTAACTGACTGCACAGGACTGACCGACTGACTGACTGACTGACTGCCTGACTGACTGACTGACTGAATGACTGACTGACTGAGACTAAATGACTGACTGCTTGACTGACTGGCTGAAGGACTAACTGACTGACTGAGTGACTGACTGACTGGACTGACTGACTGAGACTGAATGACTGAGTGCTTGACTGATTGACTGTCAGACTGACTGACTGACTTCGCAAAAGGGAAAAATAAAAAAAAAAAGAATTATAAAATTAGAAAAATTTATTTGCATTTAAGATTTCCTTTCCGGCCGGGACTCGAACCCAGTACCACGCGCTTGGAACCCAACGGTCTAGCCATTAGGCTATCGGAGCTCTGTCGATGGAAGTCTTAAATATAATAAAAACAAAAAATGCACCTTGGTAATTATTGATTCAAACACTTTGAAATTTACAGGTCGAATAATTAAACTGACTCAGAATTTTTCTCCCTACATAAATAATCAATATTCGCAAAAGAGAAAAATTAAAAAAAAAGAAGAAGAAATTTCAAATTAGAAACTAAAAGTATACATTGAAGATTTTCGTTCAGGCTGGGACTCGAACCCAGGGCCACTCGCTTGGAAGCCTAACACTCTAGCCATTAGTCTATGGGAGCTCTGTCGGTGGGAGTTTTAAATATAATAAAAACAAAAAATGCACCTTGGTAATTGTTTATTTAAACACTTTGAAATCTTCGTGTCGAAAAATTAAACTGACTCAGAATTTTCTTCCCTACATAAATAATCAATAATTGCAAAGGAAAGAAATTGAAAAAAAAAAAAGAATTTTCAAATTAGAAAAGAAATATATACATTGAAGATATTCGCTCCGGCTGGGACTCGAACCCAGGCCACTCGCTTGGAAGACCAGCGGTCTAGCCATTAGGCTATCGGAGTTCTGTCGAGCGGAGTCTTACTGCCTGACTGATACTGCCTGACTGACAGACTGACTCACTGACTGACTGATACTGACTGACTGACTCACTGACTGACCGAGACTGACTGACTAACTGCCTGACTGACTGAGACTGGACTGACTGACTGACTGACTGACTGACTGACTGACTAACTGACTGACTGAGACTGACTGACTGACTGCTTGAGTCTCTGACTGGCTATTTCACTGACTGACTGAATGACTAAATGACTGACTGACACTGACTGACTGACTGCTTGACTACCTGACTGACTGCTTGACTGACTAACTGACTGGACAGGACTGACCGACTGACTGACTGACAGACTGACTGAATAAGGATGACTGACAGACTGACTGAATAAGGCTGACTGACTGACTGACTGACAGACTGACTGAATAAGGCTGACCGACTGACTGACTGCCTGACTGACTGACTGACTGAATGACTGACTGACTGACCGAGACTGACTGACTGACTGACTGAGACTGGACTGGACTGACTGACTGACTGACTGACTGAGACTGACTGACTGCTTTAGTGACTAACTGACTGCACAGGACTGACCGACTGACTGACTGACTGACTGCCTGACTGACTGACTGACTGAATGACTGACTGACTGAGACTAAATGACTGACTGATTGACTGACTGGCTGAAGGACTAACTGCCTGACTGAGTGACTGACTGACTGGACTGACTGACTGAGACTGAATGACTGAGTGCTTGACTGATTGACTGTCAGACTGACTGACTGACTTCGCAAAAGGGAAAATTAAAAAAAAAGAATTATAAAATTAGAAAAAAATATTTGCATTTAAGATTTCCTTTCTGGCCGGGACTCGAACCCAGTGCCACGCGCTTGGAACCCAACGGTCTAGCCATTAGGCTATCGGAGCTCTGTCGATGGAAGTCTTAAATATAATAAAAACAAAAAATGCACCTTGGTAATTATTGATTCAAACACTTTGAAATTTACAGGTCGAATAATTAAACTGACTCAGAATTTTTCTCCCTACATAAATAATCAATATTCGCAAAAGAGAAAAATTAAAAAAAAAAAGAAGAAATTTCAAATTAGAAACTAAAAGTATACATTGAAGATTTTCGTTCAGGCTGGGACTCGAACCCAGGGCCACTCGCTTGGAAGCCTAACACTCTAGCCATTAGTCTATGGGAGCTCTGTCGGTGGGAGTTTTAAATATAATAAAAACAAAAAATGCACCTTGGTAATTGTTTATTTAAACACTTTGAAATCTTCGTGTCGAAAAATTAAACTGACTCAGAATTTTCTTCCCTACATAAATAATCAATAATTGCAAAGGAAAGAAATTGAAAAAAAAAAGAATTTTCAAATTAGAAAAGAAATATATACATTGAAGATATTCGCTCCGGCTGGGACTCGAACCCAGGCCACTCGCTTGGAAGACCAGCGGTCTAGCCATTAGGCTATCGGAGATCTGTCGAGCGGAGTCTTACTGCCTGACTGATACTGCCTGACTGACAGACTGACTCACTGACTGACTGATACTGACTGACTGACTCACTGACTGACCGAGACTGACTGACTAACTGCCTGACTGACTGAGACTGGACTGACTGACTGACTGACTGACTAACTGACTGACTGAGACTGACTGACTGACTTCTTGAGTCTCTGACTGGCTATTTCACTGACTGACTGAATGACTAAATGACTGACTGACACTGACTGACTGACTGCTTGACTACCTGACTGACTGCTTGACTGACTAACTGACTGGACAGGACTGACCGACTGACTGACTGACAGACTGACTGAATAAGGATGACTGACAGACTGACTGAATAAGGCTGACTGACTGACTGACTGACAGACTGACTGAATAAGGCTGACCGACTGACTGACTGCCTGACTGACTGACTGACTGAATGACTGACTGACTGACTGACCGAGACTGACTGACTGACTGACTGAGACTGGACTGGACTGACTGACTGACTGACTGACTGAGACTGACTGACTGCTTTAGTGACTAACTGACTGCACAGGACTGACCGACTGACTGACTGACTGACTGCCTGACTGACTGACTGACTGACTGCCTGACTGACTGACTGACTGAATGACTGACTGACTGAGACTAAATGACTGACTGCTTGACTGACTGGCTGAAGGACTAACTGACTGACTGAGTGACTGACTGACTGGACTGACTGACTGAGACTGAATGACTGAGTGCTTGACTGATTGACTGTCAGACTGACTGACTGACTTCGCAAAAGGGAAAAATAAAAAAAAAGAATTATAAAATTAGAAAAAAATATTTGCATTTAAGATTTCCTTTCCGGCCGGGACTCGAACCCAGTACCACGCGCTAGGAACCCAACGGTCTAGCAATTAGGCTATCGGAGCTCTGTCGATGGAAGTCTTAAATATAATAAAAACAAAAAATGCACCTTGGTAATTATTGATTCAAACACTTTGAAATTTACAGGTCGAATAATTAAACTGACTCAGAATTTTTCTCCCTACATAAATAATCAATATTCGCAAAAAAGAAAAATTAAAAAAAAAGAAGAAGAAATTTCAAATTAGAAACTAAAAGTATACATTGAAGATTTTCGTTCAGGCTGGGACTCGAACCCAGGGCCACTCGCTTGGAAGCCTAACACTCTAGCCATTAGTCTATAGGAGCTCTGTCGGTGGGAGTTTTAAATATAATAAAAACAAAAAATGCACCTTGGTAATTGTTTATTTAATTACTTTGAAAACTTCGTGTCGAAAAATTAAACTGACTCAGAATTTTCTTCCCTACATAAATAATCAATAATTGCAAAGGAAAGAAATTGAAAAAAAAAAAGAATTTTCAAATTAGAAAAGAAATATATACATTGAAGATATTAGCTCCGGCTGGGACTCGAACCCAGGCCACTCGCTTGGAAGACCAGCGGTCTAGCCATTAGGCTATCGGAGTTCTGTCGAGCGGAGTCTTTCTGCCTGAATGATACTGCCTGACTGACAGACTGACTCACTGACTGACTGATACTGACTGACTGACTCACTGACTGACCGAGACTGACTGACTAACTGCCTGACTGACTGAGACTGGACTGACTGACTGACTGACTGACTGACTAACTGACTGACTGAGACTGACTGACTGACTGCTTGAGTCTCTGACTGGCTATTTCACTGACTGACTGAATGACTAAATGACTGACTGACACTGACTGACTGACTGCTTGACTACCTGACTGACTGCTTGACTGACTAACTGACTGGACAGGACTGACCGACTGACTGACTGACAGACTGACTGAATAAGGATGACTGACAGACTGACTGAATAAGGCTGACTGACTGACTGACTGACAGACTGACTGAATAAGGCTGACCGACTGACTGACTGCCTGACTGACTGACTGACTGAATGACTGACTGACTGACTGACCGAGACTGACTGACTGACTGACTGAGACTAGACTGGACTGACTGACTGACTGACTGACTGAGACTGACTGACTGCTTTAGTGACTAACTGACTGCACAGGACTGACCGACTGACTGACTGACTGACTGACTGAATGACTGACTGACTGAGACTAAATGACTGACTGCTTGACTGACTGGCTGAAGGACTAACTGACTGACTGAGTGACTGACTGACTGGACTGACTGACTGAGACTGAATGACTGAGTGCTTGACTGATTGACTGTCAGACTGACTGACTGACTTCGCAAAATGGAAAAAAAAAAAAGAATTATAAAATTAGAAAAAAATATTTGCATTTAAGATTTCCTTTCCGGCCGGGACTCGAACCCAGTACCACGCGCTAGGAACCCAACGGTCTAGCCATTAAGCTATCGGAGCTCTGTCGATGGAAGTCTTAAATATAATAAAAACAAAAAATGCACCTTGGTAATTATTGATTCAAACACTTTGAAATTTACAGGTCGAATAATTAAACTGACTCAGAATTTTTCTCCCTACATAAATAATCAATATTCGCAAAAGAGAAAAATTAAAAAAAAAAGAAGAAGAAATTTCAAATTAGAAACTAAAAGTATACATTGAAGATTTTCGTTCAGGCTGGGACTCGAACCCAGGGCCACTCGCTTGGAAGCCTAACACTCTAGCCATTAGTCTATGGGAGCGCTGTCGGTGGGAGTTTTAAATATAATAAAAACAAAAAATGCACCTTGGTAATTGTTTATTTAAACACTTTGAAATCTTCGCGTCGAAAAATTAAACTGACTCAGAATTTTCTTTCCTACATAAATAATCAATAATTGCAAAGGAAAGAAATTGAAAAAAAAAAGAATTTTCAAATTAGAAAAGAAATATATACATTGAAGATATTCGCTCCGGCTGGGACTCGAACCCAGGCCACTCGCTTGGAAGACCAGCGGTCTAGCCATTAGGCTAGCGGAGTTCCGTCGAGCGGAGTTTTACTGCCTGACTGATACTGCCTGACTGACAGACTGACTCACTGACTGACTGATACTGACTGACTGACTACTGACTGACCGAGACTGACTGACTAACTGCCTGACTGACTGAGACTGGACTGACTGACTGACTGACTGACTGACTGACTAACTGACTGACTGAGACTGACTGACTGACTGCTTGACTCTCTGACTGGCTATTTCACTGACTGACTGAATGACTAAATGACTGACTGACACTGACTGACTGACTGCTTGACTACCTGACTGACTGCTTGACTGACTAACTGACTGGACAGGACTGACCGACTGACTGACTGACAGACTGACTGAATAAGGATGACTGACAGACTGACTGAATAAGGCTGACTGACTGACTGACTGACAGACTGACTGAATAAGGATGACTGACAGACTGACTGAATAAGGCTGACTGACTGACTGACTGACAGACTGACTGAATAAGGCTGACCGACTGACTGACTGCCTGACTGACTGACTGACTGAATGACTGACTGACTGACTGACCGAGACTGACTGACTGACTGACTGAGACTGGACTGGACTGACTGACTGACTGACTGACTGAGACTGACTGACTGCTTTAGTGACTAACTGATTGCACAGGACTGACCGACTGACTGACTGACTGACTGACTGAATGACTGACTGACTGAGACTAAATGACTGACTGCTTGACTGACTGGCTGAAGGACTAACTGACTGACTGAGTGACTGACTGACTGGACTGACTGACTGAGACTGAATGACTGAGTGCTTGACTGATTGACCGTCAGACTGACTGACTGACTTCGCAAAAGGGAAAAATAAAAAAAAAAGAATTATAAAATTAGAAAAAAATATTTGCATTTAAGATTTCCTTTCCGGCCGGGACTCGAACCCAGTACCACGCGCTAGGAACCCAACGGTCTAGCCATTAGGCTATCGGAGCTCTGTCGATGGAAGTCTTAAATATAATAAAAACAAAAAATGCACCTTGGTAATTATTGATTCAAACACTTTGAAATTTACAGGTCGAATAATTAAACTGACTCAGAATTTTTCTCCCTACATAAATAATCAATATTCGCAAAAGAGAAAATTTAAAAAGAAAAGAAGAAATTTCAAATTAGAAACTAAAAGTATACATTGAAGATTTTCGTTCAGGCTGGGACTCGAACCCAGGGCCACTCGCTTGGAAGCCTAACACTCTAGCCATTAGTCTATGGGAGCTCTGTTGGTGGGAGATTTAAATATAATAAAAACAAAAAATGCACCTCGGTAATTGTTTATTTAAACACTTTGAAATCTTCGTGTCGAAAAATTAAACTGACTCAAGATTTTCTTCCCTACATAAATAATCAATAATTACAAAGGAAAGAAATTGAAAAAAAAAAGAATTTTCAAATTAGAAAATAAATATATACATTGAAGATATTCGCTCCGGCTGGGACTCGAACCCAGGCCACTTGCTTGGAAGACCAGCGGTCTAGCCATTAGGCTATCGGAGTTCTGTCGAGCGGAGTCTTACTGCCTGACTGATACTGCCTGATTGACAGACTGACTCACTGACTGACTGATACTGACTGACTGACTCACTGACTGACCGAGACTGACTGACTAACTGCCTGACTGACTGAGACTGGACTGACTGACTGACTGACTGACTGACTGACTAACTGACTGACTGAGACTGACTGACTGACTGCTTGAGTCTCTGACTGGCTATTTCATTGACTGACTGAATGACTAAATGACTGACTGACACTGACTGACTGACTGCTTGACTACCTGACTGACTGCTTGACTTACTAACTGACTGGACAGGACTGACCGACTGACTGACTGACAGACTGACTGAATAAGGATGACTGACAGACTGACTGAATAAGGCTGACTGACTGAATGACTAAATGACTGACTGACACTGACTGACTGACTGCTTGACTACCTGACTGACTGCTTGACTGACTAACTGACTGGACAGGACTGACCGACTGACTGACTGACAGACTGACTGAATAAGGATGACTGACAGACTGACTGAATAAGGCTGACTGACTGACTGACTGACAAACTGACTGAATAAGGCTGACCGACTGACTGACTGCCTGACTGACTGACTGACTGAATGACTGACTGACTGTCTGACCGAGACTGACTGACTGACTGACTGAGACTGGACTGGACTGACTGACTGACTGACTGACTGAGACTGACTGACTGCTTTAGTGACTAACTGACTGCACAGGACTGACCGACTGACTGACTGACTGACTGCCTGACTGACTGACTGACTGAATGACTGACTGACTGAGACTAAATGACTGACTGCTTGACTGACTGGCTGAAGGACTAACTGACTGACTGAGTGACTGACTGACTGGACTGACTGACTGAGACTGAATGACTGAGTGCTTGACTGTTTGACTGTCAGACTGACTGACTGACTTCGCAAAAGGGAAAAATAGAAAAAAAAGAATTATATAATTAGAAAAATTTATTTGAATTTAAGATTTCCTTTCCGGCCGGGACTCGAACCCAGTACCACGCGCTTGGAACCCAACGGTCTAGCCATTAGGCTATCGGAGCTCTGTCGATGGAAGTCTTAAATATAATATAAACGAAAAATGCACCTTGGTAATTATTGATTCAAACACTTTGAAATTTACAGGTCGAATAATTAAACTGACTCAGAATTTTTCTCCCTACATAAATAATCAATATTCGCAAAAGAGAAAAATTAAAAAAAAAAGAAGAAATTTCAAATTAGAAACTAAAAGTATACTTTGAAGATTTTCGTTCAGGCTGGGACTCGAACCCAGGGCCACTCGCTTGGAAGCCTAACACTCCAGCCATTAGTCTATGGGAGCTCTGTCGGTGGGAGTTTTAAATATAATAAAAACAAAAAATGCACCTTGGTAATTGTTTATTTAAACACTTTGAAATCTTCGCGTCGAAAAATTAAACTGACTCAGAATTTTCTTTCCTACATAAATAATCAATAATTGCAAAGGAAAGAAATTGAAAAAAAAAAAGAATTTTCAAATTAGAAAAGAAATATATACATTGAAGATATTCGCTCCGGCTGGGACTCGAACCCAGGTCACTCGCTTGGAAGACCAGCGGTCTAGCCATTAGGCTATCGGAGTTCTGTCGAGCGGAGTCTTACTGCCTGACTGATACTGCCTGACTGACAGACTGACTCACTGACTGACTGATACTGACTGACTGACTCACTGACTGACCGAGACTGACTGACTAACTGCCTGACTGACTGAGACTGGACTGACTGACTGACTGACTGACTGACTGACTAACTGACTGACTGAGACTGACTGACTGACTGCTTGAGTCTCTGACTGGCTATTTCACTGACTGACTGAATGACTAAATGACTGACTGACACTGACTGACTGACTGCTTGACTACCTGACTGACTGCTTGACTGACTAACTGACTGGACAGGACTGACCGACTGACTGAATGACAGACTGACTGAATAAGGATGACTGACAGACTGACTGAATAAGGCTGACTGACTGACTGACTGACAGACTGACTGAATAAGGCTGACCGACTGACTGACTGCCTGACTGACTGACTGACTGAATGACTGACTGACTGACTGACCGAGACTGACTGACTGACTGACTGAGACTGGACTGGACTGACTGACTGACTGACTGACTGAGACTGACTGACTGCTTTAGTGACTAACTGACTGCACAGGACTGACCGACTGACTGACTGACTGACTGCCTGACTGACTGACTGACTGAATGACTGACTGACTGAGACTAAATGACTGACTGCTTGACTGACTGGCTGAAGGACTAACTGACTGACTGAGTGACTGACTGACTGGACTGACTGACTGAGACTGAATGACTGAGTGCTTGACTGATTGACCGTCAGACTGACTGACTGACTTCGCAAAAGGGAAAAATAAAAAAAAAGAATTATAAAATTAGAAAAAAATATTTGCATTTAAGATTTCCTTTCCGGCCGGGACTCGAACCCAGTACCACGCGCTAGGAACCCAACGGTCTAGCCATTAGGCTATCGGAGCTCTGTCGATGGAAGTCTTAAATATAATAAAAACAAAAAATGCACCTTGGTAATTATTGATTCAAACACTTTGAAATTTACAGGTCGAATAATTAAACTGACTCAGAATTTTTCTCCCTACATAAATAATCAATATTCGCAAAAGAGAAAATTTAAAAAAAAAGAAGAAATTTCAAATTAGAAACTAAAAGTATACATTGAAGATTTTCGTTCAGGCTGGGACTCGAACCCAGGGCCACTCGCTTGGAAGCCTAACACTCTAGCCATTAGTCTATGGGAGCTCTGTTGGAGGGAGTTTTAAATATAATAAAAACAAAAAATGCACCTCGGTAATTGTTTATTTAAACACTTTGAAATCTTCGTGTCGAAAAATTAAACTGACTCAGAATTTTCTTCCCTACATAAATAATCAATAATTGCAAAGGAAAGAAATTGAAAAAAAAAAAGAATTTTCAAATTAGAAAAGAAATATATACATTGAAGATATTCGCTCCGGCTGGGACTCGAACCCAGGCCACTCGCTTGGAAGACCAGCGGTCTAGCCATTAGGCTATCGGAGTTCTGTCGAGCGGAGTCTTACTGCCTGACTGATACTGCCTGATTGACAGACTGACTCACTGACTGACTGATACTGACTGACTGACTCCCTGACTGACCGAGACTGACTGACTAACTGCCTGACTGACTGAGACTGGACTGACTGACTGACTGACTGACTGACTGACTAACTGACTGACTGAGACTGACTGACTGACTGCTTGAGTCTCTGACTGGCTATTTCATTGACTGACTGAATGACTAAATGACTGACTGACACTGACTGACTGACTGCTTGACTACCTGACTGACTGCTTGACTGACTAACTGACTGGACAGGACTGACCGACTGACTGACTGACAGACTGACTGAATAAGGATGACTGACAGACTGACTGAATAAGGCTGACTGACTGAATGACTAAATGACTGACTGACACTGACTGACTGACTGCTTGACTACCTGACTGACTGCTTGACTGACTAACTGACTGGACAGGACTGACCGACTGACTGACTGACAGACTGACTGAATAAGGCTGACTGACTGACTGACTGACAAACTGACTGAATAAGGCTGACCGACTGACTGACTGCCTGACTGACTGACTGACTGAATGACTGACTGACTGTCTGACCGAGACTGACTGACTGACTGACTGAGACTGACTGACTGCTTTAGTGACTAACTGACTGCACAGGACTGACCGACTGACTGACTGACTGACTGCCTGACTGACTGACTGACTGAATGACTGACTGACTGAGACTAAATGACTGACTGCTTGACTGACTGGCTGAAGGACTAACTGACTGACTGAGTGACTGACTGACTGGACTGACTGACTGAGACTGAATGACTGAGTGCTTGACTGTTTGACTGTCAGACTGACTGACTGACTTCGCAAAAGGGAAAAATAGAAAAAAAAAGAATTATAAAATTAGAAAAATTTATTTGCATTTAAGATTTCCTTTCCGGCCGGGACTCGAACCCAGTACCACGCGCTTGGAACCCAACGGTCTAGCCATTAGGCTATCGGAGCTCTGTCGATGGAAGTCTTAAATATAATATAAACAAAAAATGCACCTTGGTAATTATTGATTCAAACACTTTGAAATTTACAGGTCGAATAATTAAACTGACTCAGAATTTTTCTCCCTACATAAATAATCAATACTCGCAAAAGAGAAAAATTAAAAAAAAAAGAAGAAATTTCAAATTAGAAACTAAAAGTATACTTTGAAGATTTTCGTTCAGGCTGGGACTCGAACCCAGGGCCACTCGCTTGGAAGCCTAACACTCCAGCCATTAGTCTATGGGAGCTCTGTCGGTGGGAGTTTTAAATATAATAAAAACAAAAAATGCACCTTGGTAATTGTTTATTTAAACACTTTGAAATCTTCGTGTCGAAAAATTAAACTGACTCAGACTTTTCTTCCCTACATAAATAATCAATAATTGCAAAGGAAAAAAATTGAAAAAAAAAAAGAATTTTCAAATTAGAAAAGAAATATATACATTGAAGATATTCGCTCCGGCTGGGACTCGAACCCAGGCCACTCGCTTGGAAGACCAGCGGTCTAGCCATTAGGCTATCGGAGTTCTGTCGAGCGGAGTCTTACTGCCTGACTGATACTGCCTGACTGACAGACTGACTCACTGACTGACTGATACTGACTGACTGACTCACTGACTGACCGAGACTGACTGACTAACTGCCTGACTGACTGAGACTGGACTGACTGACTGACTGACTGACTGACTGACTGCCTGACTGACTGACTGACTGAATGACTGACTGACTGAGACTAAATGACTGACTGCTTGACTGACTGGCTGAAGGACTAACTGACTGACTGAGTGACTGACTGACTGGACTGACTGACTGAGACTGAATGACTGAGTGCTTGACTGATTGACTGTCAGACTGACTGACTGACTTCGCAAAAGGGAAAAATTAAAAAAAAAGAATTATAAAATTAGAAAAAAATATTTGCAGTTAAGATTTCCTTTCTGGCCGGGACTCGAACCCAGTACCACGCGCTTGGAACCCAACGAGCTAGCCATTAGGCTATCGGAGCTCTGTCGATGGAAGTCTTAAATATAATAAAAACAAAAAATGCACCTTGGTAATTATTGATTCAAACACTTTGAAATTTACAGGTCGAATAATTAAACTGACTCAGAATTTTTCTCCCTACATAAATAATCAATATTCGCAAAAGAGAAAAATTAAAAAAAAAAAGAAGAAATTTCAAATTAGAAACTAAAAGTATACATTGAAGATTTTCGTTCAGGCTGGGACTCGAACCCAGGGCCACTCGCTTGGAAGCCTAACACTCTAGCCATTAGTCTATGGGAGCTCTGTCGGTGGGAGTTTTAAATATAATAAAAACAAAAAATGCACCTTGGTAATTGTTTATTTAAACACTTTGAAATCTTCGTGTCGAAAAATTAAACTGACTCAGAATTTTCTTCCCTACATAAATAATCAATAATTGCAAAGGAAAGAAATTGAAAAAAAAAAGAATTTTCAAATTAGAAAAGAAATATATACATTGAAGATATTCGCTCCGGCTGGGACTCGAACCCAGGCCACTCGCTTGGAAGACCAGCGGTCTAGCCATTAGGCTATCGGAGTTCTGTCGAGCGGAGTCTTACTGCCTGACTGATACTGCCTGACTGACAGACTGACTCACTGACTGACTGATACTGACTGACTGACTCACTGACTGACCGAGACTGACTGACTAACTGCCTGACTGACTGAGACTGGACTGACTGACTGACTGACTGACTAACTGACTGACTGAGACTGACTGACTGACTGCTTGAGTCTCTGACTGGCTATTTCACTGACTGACTGAATGACTAAATGACTGACTGACACTGACTGACTGACTGCTTGACTACCTGACTGACTGCTTGACTGACTAACTGACTGGACAGGACTGACCGACTGACTGACTGACAGACTGACTGAATAAGGATGACTGACAGACTGACTGAATAAGGCTGACTGACTGACTGACTGACAGACTGACTGAATAAGGCTGACCGACTGACTGACTGCCTGACTGACTGACTGACTGAATGACTGACTGACTGACTGACCGAGACTGACTGACTGACTGACTGAGACTGGACTGGACTGACTGACTGACTGACTGACTGAGACTGACTGACTGCTTTAGTGACTAACTGACTGCACAGGACTGACCGACTGACTGACTGACTGACTGCCTGACTGACTGACTGACTGAATGACTGACTGACTGAGACTAAATGACTGACTGCTTGACTGACTGGCTGAAGGACTAACTGACTGACTGAGTGACTGACTGACTGGACTGACTGACTGAGACTGAATGACTGAGTGCTTGACTGATTGACTGTCAGACTGACTGACTGACTTCGTAAAAGGGAAAAATAAAAAAAAAAGAATTATAAAATTAGAAAAAAATATTTGCATTTAAGATTTCCTTTCCGGCCGGGACTCGAACCCAGTACCACGCGCTAGGAACCCAACGGTCTAGCAATTAGGCTATCGGAGCTCTGTCGATGGAAGTCTTAAATATAATAAAAACAAAAAATGCACCTTGGTAATTATTGATTCAAACACTTTGAAATTTACAGGTCGAATAATTAAACTGACTCAGAATTTTTCTCCCTACATAAATAATCAATATTCGCAAAAAAGAAAAATTAAAAAAAAAAGAAGAAGAAATTTCAAATTAGAAACTAAAAGTATACATTGAAGATTTTCGTTCATGCTGGGACTCGAACCCAGGGCCACTCGCTTGGAAGCCTAACACTCTAGCCATTAGTCTATGGGAGCTCTGTCGGTGGGAGTTTTAAATATAATAAAAACAAAAAATGCACCTTGGTAATTGTTTATTTAAACACTTTGAAAACTTCGTGTCGAAAAATTAAACTGACTCAGAATTTTCTTCCCTACATAAATAATCAATAATTGCAAAGGAAAGAAATTGAAAAAAAAAAAAGAATTTTCAAATTAGAAAAGAAATATATACATTGAAGATATTCGCTCCGGCTGGGACTCGAACCCAGGCCACTCGCTTGGAAGACCAGCGGTCTAGCCATTAGGCTATCGGAGTTCTGTCGAGCGGAGTCTTTCTGCCTGAATGATACTGCCTGACTGACAGACTGACTCACTGACTGACTGATACTGACTGACTGACTCACTGACTGACCGAGACTGACTGACTAACTGCCTGACTGACTGAGACTGGACTGACTGACTGACTAACTGACTGACTGAGACTGACTGACTGACTGCTTGAGTCTCTGACTGGCTATTTCACTGACTGACTGAATGACTAAATGACTGACTGACACTGACTGACTGACTGCTTGACTACCTGACTGACTGCTTGACTGACTAACTGACTGGACAGGACTGACCGACTGACTGACTGACAGACTGACTGAATAAGGATGACTGACAGACTGACTGAATAAGGCTGACTGACTGACTGACTGACAGACTGACTGAATAAGGCTGACCGACTGACTGACTGCCTGACTGACTGACTGACTGAATGACTGACTGACTGACTGACCGAGACTGACTGACTGACTGACTGAGACTAGACTGGACTGACTGACTGACTGACTGACTGAGACTGACTGACTGCTTTAGTGACTAACTGACTGCACAGGACTGACCGACTGACTGACTGAATGACTGCCTGACTGACTGACTGACTGAATGACTGACTGACTGAGACTAAATGACTGACTGCTTGACTGACTGGCTGAAGGACTAACTGACTGACTGAGTGACTGACTGACTGGACTGACTGACTGAGACTGAATGACTGAGTGCTTGACTGATTGACTGTCAGACTGACTGACTGACTTCGCAAAAGGGAAAAATAAAAAAAAAAGAATTATAAAATTAGAAAAAAATATTTGCATTTAAGATTTCCTTTCCGGCCGGGACTCGAACCCAGTACCACGCGCTAGGAACCCAACGGTCTAGCAATTAGGCTATCGGAGCTCTGTCGATGGAAGTCTTAAATATAATAAAAACAAAAAATGCACCTTGGTAATTATTGATTCAAACACTTTGAAATTTACAGGTCGAATAATTAAACTGACTCAGAATTTTTCTCCCTACATAAATAATCAATATTCGCAAAAAAGAAAAATTAAAAAAAAAAAGAAGAAGAAATTTCAAATTAGAAACTAAAAGTATACATTGAAGATTTTCGTTCATGCTGGGACTCGAACCCAGGGCCACTCGCTTGGAAGCCTAACACTCTAGCCATTAGTCTATGGGAGCTCTGTCGGTGGGAGTTTTAAATATAATAAAAACAAAAAATGCACCTTGGTAATTGTTTATTTAAACACTTTGAAAACTTCGTGTCGAAAAATTAAACTGACTCAGAATTTTCTTCCCTACATAAATAATCAATAATTGCAAAGGAAAGAAATTGAAAAAAAAAGAATTTTCAAATAAGAAAAGAAATATATACATTGAAGATATTCGCTCCGGCTGGGACTCGAACCCAGGCCACTCGCTTGAAAGACCAGCGGTCTAGCCATTAGGCTATCGGAGTTCTGTCGAGCGGAGTCTTACTGCCTGACTCATACTGCCTGACTGACAGACTGACTCACTGACTGACTGATACTGACTGACTGACTCACTGACTGACCGAGACTGACTGACTAACTGCCTGACTGATTGGACTGACTGACTGACTGACTGACTGACTAACTGACAGACTGAGACTGACTGACTGACTGCTTGACTCTCTGACTGGCTATTTCACTGACTGACTGAATGACCAAATGACTGACTGGCACTGACTGACTGACTGCTTGACTACCTGATTGACTGCTTGACTGACTAACTGACTGGACAGGACTGACCGATTGACTGACTGACAGACTGACTGAATAAGGATGACTGACAGACTGACTAAATAAGGCTGACTGACTGACTGACTGACAGACTGACTGAATAAGGCTGACCGACTGACTGACTGCCTGACTGACTGAATGACTGACTGACTGACTGACCGAGACTGACTGACTGACTGACTGAGACTGGACTGGACTGACTGACTGACTGACTGACTGAGACTGACTGACTGCTTTAGTGACTAACTGACTGCACAGGACTGACCGACTGACTGACTGACTGACTGACTGACTGACTGACTGACTGAGACTAAATGACTGACTGCTTGACTGACTGGCTGAAGGACTAACTGACTGACTGAGTGACTGACTGACTGGACTGACTGACTGAGACTGAATGACTGAGTGCTTGACTGATTGACTGTCAGACTGACTGACTGACTTCGCAAAAGGGAAAAATAAAAAAAAAGAATTATAAAATTAGAAAAAAATATTTGCATTTAAGATTTCCTTTCCGGCCGGGACTCGAACCCAGTACCACGCGCTAGGAACCCAACGGTCTAGCCATTAGGCTATCGGAGCTCTGTCGATGGAAGTCTTAAATATAATAAAAACAAAAAATGCACCTTGGTAATTATTGATTCAAACACTTTGAAATTTACAGGTCGAATAATTAAACTGACTCAGAATTTTTCTCCCTACATAAATAATCAATATTCGCAAAAGAGAAAAATTAAAAAAAAAAGAAGAAGAAATTTCAAATTAGAAACTAAAAGTATACATTGAAGATTTTCGTTCAGGCTGGGACTCGAACCCAGGGCCACTCGCTTGGAAGCCTAACACTCTAGCCATTAGTCTATGGGAGCTCTGTCGGTGGGAGTTTTAAATATAATAAAAACAAAAAATGCACCTTGGTAATTGTTTATTTAAACACTTTGAAATCTTCGCGTCGAAAAATTAAACTGACTCAGAATTTTCTTTCCTACATAAATAATCAATAATTGCAAAGGAAAGAAATTGAAAAAAAAAAAGAATTTTCAAATTAGAAAAGAAATATATACATTGAAGATATTCGCTCCGGCTGGGACTCGAACCCAGGCCACTCGCTTGGAAGACCAGCGGTCTAGCCATTAGGCTATCGGAGTTCCGTCGAGCGGAGTCTTACTGCCTGACTGATACTGCCTGACTGACAGACTGACTCACTGACTGACTGATACTGACTCACTGACTACTGACTGACCGAGACTGACTGACTAACTGCCTGACTGACTGAGACTGGACTGACTGACTGACTGACTGACTGACTGACTGTCTAACTGACTGACTGAGACTGACTGACTGACTGCTTGACTCTCTGACTGGCTATTTCACTGACTGACTGAATGACTAAATGACTGACTGACACTGACTGACTGACTGCTTGACTACCTGACTGACTGCTTGACTGACTAACTGACTGGACAGGACTGACCGACTGACTGACTGACAGACTGACTGAATAAGGATGACTGACAGACTGACTGAATAAGGCTGACTGACTGACTGACTGACAGACTGACTGAATAAGGATGACTGACAGACTGACTGAATAAGGCTGACTGACTGACTGACTGACAGACTGACTGAATAAGGCTGACCGACTGACTGACTGCCTGACTGACTGACTGACTGAATGACTGACTGACTGACTGACCGAGACTGACTGACTGACTGACTGAGACTGGACTGGACTGACTGACTGACTGACTGACTGAGACTGACTGACTGCTTTAGTGACTAACTGATTGCACAGGACTGACCGACTGACTGACTGACTGACTGACTGAATGACTGACTGACTGAGACTAAATGACTGACTGCTTGACTGACTGGCTGAAGGACTAACTGACTGACTGAGTGACTGACTGACTGGACTGACTGACTGAGACTGAATGACTGAGTGCTTGACTGATTGACCGTCAGACTGACTGACTGACTTCGCAAAAGGGAAAAATAAAAAAAAAAGAATTATAAAATTAGAAAAAAATATTTGCATTTAAGATTTCCTTTCCGGCCGGGACTCGAACCCAGTACCACGCGCTAGGAACCCAACGGTCTAGCCATTAGGCTATCGGAGCTCTGTCGATGGAAGTCTTAAATATAATAAAAACGAAAAATGCACCTTGGTAATTATTGATTCAAACACTTTGAAATTTACAGGTCGAATAATTAAACTGACTCAGAATTTTTCTCCCTACATAAATAATCAATATTCGCAAAAGAGAAAATTTTAAAAAAAAAGAAGAAATTTCAAATTAGAAACTAAAAGTATACATTGAAGATTTTCGTTCAGGCTGGGACTCGAACCCAGGGCCACTCGCTTGGAAGCCTAACACTCTAGCCATTAGTCTATGGGAGCTCTGTTGGTGGGAGTTTTAAATATAATAAAAACAAAAAATGCACCTTGGTAATTGTTTATTTAAACACTTTGAAATCTTCGTGTCGAAAAATTAAACTGACTCAAGATTTTCTTCCCTACATAAATAATCAATAATTGCAAAGGAAAGAAATTGAAAAAAAAAAGAATTTTCAAATTAGAAAAGAAATATATACATTGAAGATATTCGCTCCGGCTGGGACTCGAACCCAGGCCACTTGCTTGGAAGACCAGCGGTCTAGCCATTAGGCTATCGGAGTTCTGTCGAGCGGAGTCTTACTGCCTGACTGATACTGCCTGATTGACAGACTGACTCACTGACTGACTGATACTGACTGACTGACTCACTGACTGACCGAGACTGACTGACTAACTGCCTGACTGATTGAGACTGGACTGACTGACTGACTGACTGACTGACTGACTAACTGACTGACTGAGACTGACTGACTGACTGCTTGACTCTCTGACTGGCTATTTCACTGACTGACTGAATGACTAAATGACTGACTGACACTGACTGACTGACTGCTTGACTGACAAACTGACTGGACAGGACTGACCGACTGACTGACGGACAGACTGACTGAATAAGGATGACTGACAGACTGTCTGAATAAGGCTGACTGACTGACTGACTGACAGACTGACTGAATAAGGCTGACCGACTGACTGACTGCCTGACTGACTGACTGACTGAATGACTGACTGACTGACTGACCGAGACTGACTGACTGACTGACTGAGACTGGACTGGACTGACTGACTGACTGACTGACTGAGACTGACTGACTGCTTTAGTGACTAACTGACTGCACAGGACTGACCGACAGACTGACTGACTGACTGCCTGACTGACTGACTGACTGAATAACTGACTGACTGAGACTAAATGACTGACTTCTTGACTGACTGGCTGAAGGACTAACTGACTGACTGAGTGACTGACTGACTGGACTGACTGACTGAGACTGAATGACTGAGTGCTTGACTGATTGACTGTCAGACTGACTGACTGACTTCGCAAAAGGGAAAAATAAAAAAAAAGAATTATAAAATTAGAAAAAAATATTTGCATTTAAGATTTCCTTTCCGGCCGGGACTCGAACCCAGTACCACGCGCTAGGAACCCAACGGTCTAGCCATTAGGCTATCGGAGCTCTGTCGATGGAAGACTTAAATATAATAAAAACAAAAAATGCACCTTGGTAATTATTGATTCAAACACTTTGAAATTTACAGGTCGAATAATTAAACTGACTCAGAATTTTTCTCCCTACATAAATAATCAATATTCGCAAAGGAGAAAAATTAAAAAAAAAAAAGAAGAAGAAATTTCAAATTAGAAACTAAAAGTATACATTGAAGATTTTCGTTCAGGCTGGGACTCGAACCCAGGGCCACTCGCTTGGAAGCCTAACACTCTAGCCATTAGTCTATGGGAGCTCTGTCGGTGGGAGTTTTAAATATAATAAAAACAAAAAATGCACCTTGGTAATTGTTTATTTAAACACTTCGAAATCTTCGTGTCGAAAAATTAAACTGACTCAGAATTTTCTTCCCTACATAAATAATCAATAATTGCAAAGGAAAGAAATTGAAAAAAAAAGAATTTTCAAATTAGAAAAGAAATAGATACATTGAAGATATTCGCTCCGGCTGGGACTCGAACCCAGGCCACTCGCTTGGAAGACCAGCCGTCTAGCCATTAGGCTATCGGAGTTCTGTCGAGCGGAGTCTTACTGCCTGACTGATACTGCCTGACTGACAGACTGACTCACTGACTGACTGATACTGACTGACTGACTCACTGACTGACCGAGACTGACTGACTAACTGCCTGACTGACTGAGACTGGACTGACTGACTGACTGACTGACTGACTGACTAACTGACTGACTGAGACTGACTGACTGACTGCTTGACTCTCTGACTGGCTATTTCACTGACTGACTGAATGACTAAATGACTGACTGACACTGACTGACTGACTGCTTGACTACCTGACTGACTGCTTGACTGACTAACTGACTGGACAGGACTGACCGACTGACTGACTGACAGACTGACTGAATAAGGATGACTGACAGACTGACTGAATAAGGCTGACTGACTGACTGACTGACAGACTGACTGAATAAGGCTGACCGACTGACTGACTGCCTGACTGACTGACTGACTGAATGACTGACTGAGACTGACTGACTGACTGACTGAGACTGGACTGGACTGACTGACTGACTGACTGACTGAGACTGACTGACTGCTTTAGTGACTAACTGACTGCACAGGACTGACCGACTGACTGACTGGCTGACTGCCTGACTGACTGACTGACTGAATGACTGACTGACTGAGACTAAATGACTGACTGCTTGACTGACTGGCTGAAGGACTAACTGACTGACTGAGTGACTGACTGACTGGACTGACTGACTGAGACTGAATGACTGAGTGCTTGACTGATTGACCGTCAGACTGACTGACTGACTTCGCAAAAGGGAAAAATAAAAAAACAATAATTTTAAAAAAATATTTGCATTTAAGATTTCCTTTCCGGCCGGGACTCGAACCCAGTACCACGCGCTTGGAACCCAACGGTCTAGCCATTAGGCTATCGGAGCTCTGTCGATGGAAGTCTTAAATATAATAAAAACAAAAAATGCACCTTGGTAATTATTGATTCAAACACTTTGAAATTTACAGGTCGAATAATTAAACTGACTCAGAATTTTTCTCCCTACATAAATAATCAATATTCGCAAAAGAGAAAAATTAAAAAAAAGAAGAAATTTCAAATTAGAAACTAAAAGTATACATTGAAGATTTTCGTTCAGGCTGGGACTCGAACCCAGGGCCACTCGCTTGGCAGCCTAACACTCTAGCCATTAGTCTATGGGAGCTCTGGCGGTGGGAGTTATAAATATAATAAAAACAAAAAATGCACCTTGGTAATTGTTTATTTAAACACTTTGAAATCTTCGTGTCGAAAAATTAAACTGACTCAGAATTTTCTTCCCTACATAAATAATCAATAATTGCAAAGGAAAGAAATTGAAAAAAAAAAGAATTTTCAAATTAGAAAAGAAATATATACATTGAAGATATTCGCTCCGGCTGGGACTCGAACCCACGCCACTCGCTTGGAAGACCAGCGGTCTAGCCATTAGGCTATCGGAGTTCTGTCGAGCGGAGTCTTACTGCCTGACTGATACTGCCTGACTGACAGACTGACTCACTGACTGACTGATACTGACTGACTGACTCACTGACTGACCGAGACTGACTGACTAACTGCCTGACTGACTGAGACTGGACTGACTGACTGACTGACTAACTGACTGACTGAGACTGACTGACTGACTGCTTGACTCTCTGACTGGCTATTTCACTGACTGACTGAATGACTAAATGACTGACTGACACTGACTGACTGACTGCTTGACTACCTGACTGACTGCTTGACTGACTAACTGACTGGACAGGACTGACCGACTGACTGACTGACAGACTGACTGAATAAGGATGACTGACAGACTGACTGAATAAGGCTGACTGACTGACTGACTGACTGAATGACTGACTGACTGACTGACCGAGACTGACTGACTGACTGACTGAGACTGGACTGGACTGACTGACTGACTGACTGACTGAGACTGACTGACTGCTTTAGTGACTAACTGACTGCACAGGACTGACCGACTGACTGACTGGCTGACTGCCTGACTGACTGACTGAAGGACTAACTGACTGACTGAGTGACTGACTGACTGGACTGACTGACTGAGACTGAATGACTGAGTGCTTGACTGATTGACCGTCAGACTGACTGACTGACTTCGCAAAAGGGAAAAATAAAAAAAAAAGAATTATAAAATTAGAAAAAAATATTTGCATTTAAGATTTCCTTTCCGGCCGGGACTCGAACCCAGTACCACGCGCTAGGAACCCAACGGTCTAGCCATTAGGCTATCGGAGCTCTGTCGATGGAAGTCTTAAATATAATAAAAACAAAAAATGCACCTTGGTAATTATTGATTCAAACACTTTGAAATTTACAGGTCGAATAATTAAACTGACTCAGAATTTTTCTCCCTACATAAATAATCAATATTCGCAAAAGAGAAAAATTAAAAAAAAAAGAAGAAGAAATTTCAAATTAGAAACTAAAAGTATACATTGAAGATTTTCGTTCAGGCTGGGACTCGAACCCAGGGCCACTCGCTTGGAAGCCTAACACTCTAGCCATTAGTCTATGGGAGCTCTGTCGGTGGGAGTTTTAAATATAATAAAAACAAAAAATGCACCTTGGTAATTGTTTATTTAAACACTTCGAAATCTTCGTGTCGAAAAATTAAACTGACTCAGAATTTTCTTCCCTACATAAATAATCAATAATTGCAAAGGAAAGAAATTGAAAAAAAAAGAATTTTCAAATTAGAAAAGAAATAGATACATTGAAGATATTCGCTCCGGCTGGGACTCGAACCCAGGCCACTCGCTTGGAAGACCAGCCGTCTAGCCATTAGGCTATCGGAGTTCTGTCGAGCGGAGTCTTACTGCCTGACTGATACTGCCTGACTGACAGACTGACTCACTGACTGACTGATACTGACTGACTGACTCACTGACTGACCGAGACTGACTGACTAACTGCCTGACTGACTGAGACTGGACTGACTGACTGACTGACTGACTAACTGACTGACTGAGACTGACTGACTGACTGCTTGACTCTCTGACTGGCTATTTCACTGACTGACTGAATGACTAAATGACTGACTGACACTGACTGACTGACTGCTTGACTACCTGACTGACTGCTTGACTGACTAACTGACTGGACAGGACTGACCGACTGACAGACTGACAGACTGACTGAATAAGGATGACTGACAGACTGACTGAATAAGGCTGACTGACTGACAGACTGACTGAATAAGGCTGACCGACTGACTGACTGCCTGACTGACTGACTGACTGAATGACTGACTGACTGTCTGACCGAGACTGACTGACTGACTGACTGAGACTGGACTGGACTGACTGACTGACTGACTGACTGAGACTGACTGACTGCTTTAGTGACTAACTGACTGCACAGGACTGACCGACTGACTGACTGACTGACTGCCTGACTGACTGACTGACTGAATGACTGACTGACTGAGACTAAATGACTGACTGCTTGACTGACTGGCTGAAGGACTAACTGACTGACTGAGTGACTGACTGACTGGACTGACTGACTGAGACTGAATGACTGAGTGCTTGACTGATTGACTGTCAGACTGACTGACTGACTTCGCAAAAGGGAAAAATAAAAAAAAATAATTATAAAAAAATATTTGCATTTAAGATTTCCTTTCCGGCCGGGACTCGAACCCAGTACCACGCGCTTGGAACCCAACGGTCTAGCCATTAGGCTATCGGAGCTCTGTCGATGGAAGTCTTAAATATAATAAAAACAAAAAATGCACCTTGGTAATTATTGATTCAAACACTTTGAAATTTACAGGTCGAATAATTAAACTGACTCAGAATTTTTCTCCCTACATAAATAATCAGTATTCGCAAAAGAGAAAAATTAAAAAAAAAAGAAGAAATTTCAAATTAGAAACTAAAAGTATACATTGAAGATTTTCGTTCAGGCTGGGACTCGAACCCAGGGCCACTCGCTTGGAAGCCTAACACTCTAGCCATTAGTCTATGGGAGCTCTGTCGGTGGGAGTTATAAATATAATAAAAACAAAAAATGCACCTTGGTAATTGTTTATTTAAACACTTTGAAATCTTCGTGTCGAAAAATTAAACTGACTCAGAATTTTCTTCCCTACATAAATAATCAATAATTGCAAAGGAAAGAAATTGAAAAAAAAAAGAATTTTCAAATTAGAAAAGAAATATATACATTGAAGATATTCGCTCCGGCTGGGACTCGAACCCAGGCCACTCGCTTGGAAGACCAGCCGTCTAGCCATTAGGCTATCGGAGTTCTATTGAGCGGAGTCTTACTGCCTAACTGATACTGCCTGACTGACAGACTGACTCACTGACTGACTGATACTGACTGACTGACTCACTGACTGACCGAGACTGACTGACTAACTGCCTGACTGACTGAGACTGGACTGACTGACTGACTGACTGACTAACTGACTGACTGAGACTGACTGACTGACTGCTTGACTCTCTGACTGGCTATTTCACTGACTGACTGAATGACTAAATGACTGACTGACACTGACTGACTGACTGCTTGACTACCTGACTGACTGCTTGACTGACTAACTGACTGGACAGGACTGACCGACTGACTGACTGACAGACTGACTGAATAAGGCTGACTGACTGACTGACTGACAGACTGACTGAATAAGGCTGACCGACTTACTGACTGCCTGACTGACTGAATGACTGACTGACTGTCTGACCGAGACTGACTGACTGACTGACTGAGACTGGACTGGACTGACTGACTGACTGACTGAGACTGACTGACTGCTTTAGTGACTAACTGACTGCACAGGACTGACCGACTGACTGACTGACTGACTGCCTGACTGACTGACTGACTGAATGACTGACTGACTGAGACTAAATGACTGACTGCTTGACTGACTGGCTGAAGGACTAACTGACTGACTGAGTGACTGACTGACTGGACTGACTGACTGAGACTGAATGACTGAGTGCTTGACTGATTGACCGTCAGACTGACTGACTGACTTCGCAAAAGGGAAAAATAAAAAAAAAAGAATTATAAAATTAGAAAAAAATATTTGCATTTAAGATTTCCTTTCCGGCCGGGACTCGAACCCAGTACCACGCGCTTGGAACCCAACGGTCTAGCCATTAGGCTATCGGAGCTCTGTCGATGGAAGTCTTAAATATAATAAAAACAAAAAATGCACCTTGGTAATTATTGATTCAAACACTTTGAAATTTACAGGTCGAATAATTAAACTGACTCAGAATTTTTCTCCCTACATAAATAATCAATATTCGCAAAAGAGAAAAATTAAAAAAAAAAAAGAAGAAGAAATTTCAAATTAGAAACTAAAAGTATACATTGAAGATTTTCGTTCAGGCTGGGACTCGAACCCAGGGCCACTCGCTTGGAAGCCTAACACTCTAGCCATTAGTCTATGGGAGCTCTGTCGGTGGGAGTTTTAAATATAATAAAAACAAAAAATGCACCTTGGTAATTGTTTATTTAAACACTTTGAAAACTTCGTGTCGAAAAATTAAACTGACTCAGAATTTTCTTCCCTACATAAATAATCAATAATTGCAAAGGAAAGAAATTGAAAAAAAAAAGAATTTTCAAATTAGAAAAGAAATATATACATTGAAGATATTCGCTCCGGCTGGGACTCGAACCCAGGCCACTCGCTTGGAAGACCAGCGGTCTAGCCATTAGGCTATCGGAGTTCTGTCGAGCGGAGTCTTACTGCCTGACTCATACTGCCTGACTGACAGACTGACTCACTGACTGACTGATACTGACTCACTGACTGACCGAGACTGACTGACTAACTGCCTGACTGACTGAGACTGGACTGACTGACTAACTGACTGACTGAGACTGACTGACTGACTGATTGACTCTCTGACTGGTTATTTCACTGACTGACTGAATGACTAAATGACTGACTGACACTGACTGACTGACTGCTTGACTACCTGACTGACTGCTTGACTGACTAACTGACTGGACAGGACTGACCGACTGACTGACTGACAGACTGACTGAATAAGGATGACTGACAGACTGACTGAATAAGGCTGACTGACTGACTGACTGACAGACTGACTGAATAAGGCTGACCGACTGACTGACTGCCTGACTGACTGACTGACTGAATGACTGACTGACTGTCTGACCGAGACTGACTGACTGACTGAGACTGGACTGGACTGACTGACTGACTGACTGACTGAGACTGACTGACTGCTCTAGTGACTAACTGACTGCACAGGACTGACCGACTGACTGACTGACTGACTGCCTGACTGACTGACTGACTGAATGACTGACTGACTGAGACTAAATGACTGACTGCTTGACTGACTGGCTGAAGGACTAACTGACTGACTGAGTGACTGACTGACTGGACTGACTGACTGAGACTGAATGACTGAGTGCTTGACTGATTGACTGTCAGACTGACTGACTGACTTCGCAAAAGGGAAAAATAAAAAAAAAATAATTATAAAATTAGAAAAAAAATATTTGCATTTAAGATTTCCTTTCCGGCCGGGACTCGAACCCAGTACCACGCGCTTGGAACCCAACGGTCTAGCCATTAGGGTATCGGAGCTCTGTCGATGGAAGTCTTAAATATAATAAAAACAAAAAATGCACCTTGGTAATTATTGATTCAAACACTTTGAAATTTACAGGTCGAATAATTAAACTGACTCAGAATTTTTCTCCCTACATAAATAATCAATATTCGCAAAAGAGAAAAATTTAAAAAAAAGAAGAAATTTCAAATTAGAAACTAAAAGTATACATTGAAGATTTTCGTTCAGGCTGGGACTCGAACCCAGGGCCACTCGCTTGGAAGCCTAACACTCTAGCCATTAGTCTATGGGAGCTCTGTCGGTGGGAGTTTTAAATATAATAAAAACAAAAAATGCACCTTGGTAATTGTTTATTTAAACACTTTGAAATCTTCGTGTCGAAAAATTAAACTGACTCAGAATTTTCTTCCTACATAAATGATCAATAATTGCAAAGGAAAGAAATTGAAAAAAAAAAAGAATTTTCAAATTAGAAAAGAAATATATACATTGAAGATATTCGCTCCGGCTGGGACTCGAACCCAGGCCACTTGCTTGGAAGACCAGCGGTCTAGCCATTAGGCTATCGGAGTTCTGTCGAGCGGAGTCTTACTGCCTGACTGATACTGCCTGATTGACAGACTGACTCACTGACTGACTGATACTGACTGACTGACTCAATGACTGACCGAGACTGACTGACTAACTGCCTGACTGACTGAGACTGGACTGACTGACTGACTGACTGACTGACTGACTAACTGACTGACTGAGACTGACTGACTGACTGCTTGACTCTCTGACTGGCTATTTCACTGACTGACTGAATGACTAAATGACTGACTGACACTGACTGACTGACTGCTTGACTGACTAACTGACTGGACAGGACTGACCGACTGACTGACTGACAGACTGACTGAATAAGGATGACTGACAGACTGACTGAATAAGGCTGACTGACTGACTGACTGACAGACTGACTGAATAAGGCTGACCGACTGACTGACTGCCTGACTGACTGACTGACTGAATGACTGACTGACTGACTGACCGAGACTGACTGACTGACTGACTGAGACTGGACTGGACTGACTGACTGACTGAGACTGACTGACTGCTTTAGTGACTAACTGACTGCACAGGACTGACCGACTGACTGACTGACTGACTGCCTGACTGACTGACTGACTGAATGACTGACTGACTGAGACTAAATGACTGACTGCTTGACTGACTGGCTGAAGGACTAACTGACTGACTGAGTGACTGACTGACTGGACTGACTGACTGAGACTGAATGACTGAGTGCTTGACTGATTGACTGTCAGACTGACTGACTTCGCAAAAGGGAAAAATAAAAAAAAGAATTATAAAATTAGAAAAAAATATTTGCATTTAAGATTTCCTTTCCGGCCGGGACTCGAACCCAGTACCACGCGCTAGGAACCCAACGGTCTAGCCATTAGGCTATCGGAGCTCTGTCGATGGAAGTCTTAAATATAATAAAAACAAAAAATGCACCTTGGTAATTATTGATTCAAACACTTTGAAATTTACAGGTCGAATAATTAAACTGACTCAGAATTTTTCTCCCTACATAAATAATCAATATTCGCAAAAGAGAAAAATTAAAAAAAAAAAGAAGAAATTTCAAATTAGAAACTAAAAGTATACATTGAAGATTTTCGTTCAGGCTGGGACTCGAACCCAGGGCCACTCGCTTGGAAGCCTAACACTCTAGCCATTAGTCTATGGGAGCTCGGTCGGTGGGAGTTTTAAATATAATAAAAACAAAAAATGCACCTTGGTAATTGTTTATTTAAACACTTCGAAATCTTCGTGTCGAAAAATTAAACTGACTCAGAATTTTCTTCCCTACATAAATAATCAATAATTGCAAAGGAAAGAAATTGAAAAAAAAAGAATTTTCAAATTAGAAAAGAAATAGATACATTGAAGATATTCGCTCCGGCTGGGACTCGAACCCAGGCCACTCGCTTGGAATACCAGCGGTCTAGCCATTAGGCTATCGGAGTTCTGTCGAGCGGAGTCTTACTGCCTGACTGATACTGCCTGACTGACAGACTGACTCACTGACTGACTGATACTGACTGACTGACTCACTGACTGACCGAGACTGACTGACTAACTGCCTGACTGACTGAGACTGGACTGACTGACTAACTGACTGACTGAGACTGACTGACAGACTGCTTGACTCTCTGACTGGCTATTTCACTGACTGACTGAATGACTAAATGACTGACTGACACTGACTGACTGACTGCTTGACTACCTGACTGACTGCTTGACTGACTAACTGACTGGACAGGACTGACCGACTGACTGACTGACAGACTGACTGAATAAGGATGACTGACAGACTGACTGAATAAGGCGACTGACTGACTGACTGACAGACTGACTGAATAAGGCTGACCGACTGACTGACTGCCTGACTGACTGACTGACTGAATGACTGACTGACTGTCTGACCGAGACTGACTGACTGACTGACTGAGACTGGACTGGACTGACTGACTGACTGAGACTGACTGACTGCTTTAGTGACTAACTGACTGCACAGGACTGACCGACTGACTGACTGACTGACTGCCTGACTGACTGACTGACTGAATGACTGACTGACTGAGACTAAATGACTGACTGCTTGACTGACTGGCTGAAGGACTAACTGACTGACTGACTGGACTGACTGACTGAGACTGAATGACTGAGTGCTTGACTGATTGACTGTCAGACTGACTGACTGACTTTGCAAAAGGGAAAAATAAAAAAAAAATAATTATAAAATTAGAAAAAAATATTTGCATTTAAGATTTCCTTTCCGGCCGGGACTCGAACCCAGTACCACGCGCTTGGAACCCAACGGTCTAGCCATTAGGCTATCGGAGCTCTGTCGATGGAAGTCTTAAACATAATAAAAACAAAAAATGCACCTTGGTAATTATTGATTCAAACACTTTGAAATTTACAGGTCGAATAATTAAACTGACTCAGAATTTTTCTCCCTACATAAATAATCAATATTCGCAAAAGAGAAAAATTAAAAAAAAAAGAAGAAATTTCAAATTAGAAACTAAAAGTATACATTGAAGATTTTCGTTCAGGCTGGGACTCGAACCCAGGGCCACTCGCTTGGAAGCCTAACACACTAGCCATTAGTCTATGGGAGCTCTGTCGGTGGGAGTTTTAAATATAATAAAAACAAAAAATGCACCTTGGTAATTGTTTATTTAAACACTTTGAAAACTTCGTGTCGAAAAATTAAACTGACTCAGAATTTTCTTCCCTACATAAATAATCAATAATTGCAAAGGAAAGAAATTGAAAAAAAAAGAATTTTCAAATTAGAAAAGAAATATATACATTGAAGATATTCGCTCCGGCTGGGACTCGAACCCAGGCCACTCGCTTGGAAGACCAGCGGTCTAGCCATTAGGCTATCGGCGTTCTGTCGAGCGGAGTCTTACTGCCTGACTGATACTGCCTGACTGACAGACTGACTCACTGACTGACTGATACTGACTGACTGACTCACTGACTGACCGAGACTGACTGAATAACTGCCTGACTGACTGAGACTGGACTGACTGACTGACTGACTGACTGACTGACTGACTAACCGACTGACTGAGACTGACTGACTGAGACTGACTGACTGACTGCTTGACTCTCTGACTAGCTATTTCACTGACTGACTGAATGACTAAATGACTGACTGACACTGACTGACTGACTGCTTGACTGACTAACTGACTGGACAGGACTGACCGACTGACTGACTGACAGACTGACTGAATAAGGATGACTGACAGACTGACTGAATAAGGCTGACTGACTGACTGACTGAATAAGGCTGACTGACTGACTGACTGACAGACTGACTGAATAAGGCTAACCGACTGACTGACTGCCTGACTGACTGAATGACTGACTGACTGACTGACCGAGACTGACTGACTGACTGACTGAGACTGGATTGGACTGACTGACTGACTGACTGACTGAGACTGACTGCTTTAGTAACTAACTGACTGCACAGGACTGACTGACTGACTGACTGACTGACTGACTGAATGACTGACTGACTGAGACTAAATGACTGACTGCTTGACTGACTGGCTGAAGGACTAACTGACTGACTGAGTGACTGACTGACTGGACTGACTGACTGAGACTGAATGACTGAGTGCTTGACTGATTGACTGTCAGACTGACTGACTGACTTCGCAAAAGGGAAAAATAAAAAAAAAAGAATTATAAAATTAGAAAAAAATATTTGCATTTAAGATTTAATTTCCGGCCGGGACTCGAACCCAGTACCACGCGCAAGGAACCCAACAGTCTAGCCATTAGGCTATCGGAGCTCTGTCGATGGAAGTCTTAAATATAATAAAAACAAAAAATGCACCTTGGTAATTATCGATTCAAACACTTTGAAATTTACAGGTCGAATAATTAAACTGACTCAGAATTTTTCTCCCTACATAAATAATCAATATTCGCAAAAGAGAAAAATTAAAAAAAAAAGAAGAAGAAATTTCAAATTAGAAACTAAAAGTATACATTGAAGATTTTCGTTCAGGCTGGGACTCGAACCCAGGGCCACTCGCTTGGAAGCCTAACACTCTAGCCATTAGTCTATGGGAGCTCTGTCGGTGGGAGTTTTAAATATAATAAAAACAAAAAATGCACCTTGGTAATTGTTTATTTAAACACTTTGAAATCTTCGTGTCGAAAAATTAAACTGACTCAGAATTTTCTTCCCTACATAAATAATCAATAATTGCAAAGGAAAGAAATTGAAAAAAAAAAAGAATTTTCAAATTAGAAAAGAAATATATACATTGAAGATATTCGCTCCGGCTGGGACTCGAACCCAGGCCACTCGCTTGGAAGACCAGCGGTCTAGCCATTAGGCTATCGGAGTTCTGTCGAGCGGAGTCTTACTGCCTGACTGATACTGCCTGACTGACAGACTGACTCACTGACTGACTGATACTGACTGACTGACTCACTGACTGACCGAGACTGACTGACTAACTGCCTGACTGACTGAGACTGGACTGACTGACTGACTGACTGACTGACTGACTAACTGACTGACTGAGACTGACTGACTGACTGCTTGACTCTCTGACTGGCTATTTCACTGACTGACTGAATGACTAAATGACTGACTGACACTGACTGACTGACTGCTTGACTACCTGACTGACAGCTTGACTGACTAACTGACTGGACAGGACTGACCGACTGACTGACTGACAGACTGACTGAATAAGGATGACTGACCGACTGACTGAATAAGGATGACTGACAGACTGACTGAATAAGGCTGACTGACTGACTGACTGACAGACTGACTGAATAAGGATGACTGACAGACTGACTGAATAAGGCTGACTGACTGACTGACTGACAGACTGACTGAATAAGGCTGACCGACTGACTGACTGCCTGACTGACTGACTGACTGAATGACTGACTGACTGACTGACCGAGACTGACTGACTGACTGACTGAGACTGGACTGGACTGACTGACTGACTGACTGACTGAGACTGACTGACTGCTTTAGTGACTAACTGACTGCACAGGACTGACCGACTGACTGACTGACTGACTGACTGAATGACTGACTGACTGAGACTAAATGACTGACTGACTGAGACTAAATGACTGACTGCTTGACTGACTGGCTGAAGGACTAACTGACTGACTGAGTGACTGACTGACTGGACTGACTGACTGAGACTGAATGACTGAGTGCTTGACTGATTGACTGTCAGACTGACTGACTGACTTCGCAAAAGGGAAAAATAAAAAAAAAAGAATTATAAAATTAGAAAAAAATATTTGCATTTAAGATTTCCTTTCCGGCCGGGACTCGAACCTTGTACCACGCGCTAGGACCCCAACGGTCTAGCCATTAGGCTATCGGAGCTCTGTTGATGGAAGTCTTAAATATAATAAAAACAAAAAATGCACCTTGGTAATTATTGATTCAAACACTTTGAAATTTATAGGTCGAATAATTAAACTGACTCAGAATTTTTCTCCCTACATAAATAATCAATATTCGCAAAAGAGAAAAATTAAAAAAAAAGAAGAAGAAATTTCAAATTAGAAACTAAAAGTATACATTGAAGATTTTCGTTCAGGCTGGGACTCGAACCCAGGGCCACTCGCTTGGAAGCCTAACACTCTAGCCATTAGTCTATGGGAGCTCTGTCGGTGGGAGTTTTAAATATAATAAAAACAAAAAATGCACCTTGGTAATTGTTTATTTAAACACTTTGAAATCTTCGTGTCGAAAAATTAAACTGACTCAGAATTTTCTTCCCTACATAAATAATCAATAATTGCAAAGGAAAGAAATTGAAAAAAAAAAGAATTTTCAGATTAGAAAAGAAATACATACATTGAAGATATTCACTCCGGCTGGGACTCGAACCCAGGCCACTCGCTTGGAAGACCAGCGGTCTAGCCATTAGGCTATCGGAGTTCTGTCGAGCGGAATCTTACTGCCTGACTGATACTGCCTGACTGACAGACTGACTCACTGACTGACTGATACTGACTGACTGACTCACTGACTGACCGAGACTGACTGACTAACTGCCTGACTGACTGAGACTGGATTGACTGACTGACTGACTGCTTGACTCTCTGACTGGCTATTTCACTGACTGACTGAATGACTAAATGACTGACTGACACTGACTGACTGACTGCTTGACTACCTGACTGACTGCTTGACTGACTAACTGACTGGACAGGACTGACCGACTGACTGACTGACAGACTGACTGAATAAGGATGACTGACAGACTGACTGAATAAGGCTGACTGCCTGACTGACTGACAAACTGACTGAATAAGGCTGACCGACTGACTGACTGCCTGACTGACTGACTGACTGAATGACTGACTGACTGACTGACCGAGACTGACTGACTGACTGACTGAGACTGGACTGGACTGACTGACTGAGACTGACTGACTGCTTTATTGACTAACTGACTGCACAGGACTGACCGACTGACTGACTGACTGACTGCCTGACTGACTGAATGACTGACTGACTGAGACTAAATGACTGACTGCTTGACTGACTGGCTGAAGGACTAACTGACTGACTGAGTGACTGACTGACTGGACTGACTGACTGAGACTGAATGACTGAGTGCTTGACTGATTGACTGTCAGACTGACTGACTGACTTCGCAAAAGGGAAAAATAAAAAAAAAAGAATAATAAAATTAGAAAAAAATATTTGCATGTAAGATTTCCTTTCCGGCCAGGACTCGAACCCAGTACCACGCGCTAGGAACCCAACGGTCTAGCCATTAGGCTATCGGAGCTCTGTCGATGGAAGTCTTAAATATAATAAAAACAAAAAATGCACCTTGGTAATTATTGATTCAAACACTTTGAAATTTACAGGTCGAATAATTAAACTGACTCAGAATTTTTCTCCCTACATAAATAATCAATATTCGCAAAAGAGGAAAATTAAAAAAAAAGAAGAAGAAATTTCAAATTAGAAACTAAAAGTATACATTGAAGCTTTTCGTTCAGGCTGGGACTCGAACGCAGGGCCACTCGCTTGGAAGCCTAACACTCTAGCCATTAGTCTATGGGAGCTCTGTCGGTGGGAGTTTTAAATATAATAAAAACAAAAAATGCACCTTGGTAATTGTTTATTTAAAAACTTTGAAATCTTCGTGTCGAAAAATTAAACTGACTCAGAATTTTCTTCCCTACATAAATAATCAATAATTGCAAAGGAAAGAAATTGAAAAAAAAAGAATTTTCAAATTAGAAAAGAAATATATACATTGAAGATATTCGCTCCGGCTGGGACTCGAACCCAGGCCACTCGCTTGGAAGACCAGCGGTCTAGCCATTAGGCTATCGGAGTTCTGTCGAGCGGAGTCTTACTGATTGACTGATACTGCCTGACTGACAGACTGACTCACTGACTGACTGATACTGACTGACTGACTCACTGACTGACCGAGACTGACTGAATAACTGCCTGACTGACTGAGACTGGACTGACTGACTGACTGACTGACTGACTGACTGACTAACCGACTGACTGAGACTGACTGACTGAGACTGACTGACTGACTGCTTGACTCTCTGACTAGCTATTTCACTGACTGACTGAATGACTAAATGACTGACTGACACTGACTGACTGACTGCTTGACTGACTAACTGACTGGACAGGACTGACCGACTGACTGACTGACAGACTGACTGAATAAGGATGACTGACAGACTGACTGAATAAGGCTGACTGACTGACTGACTGACAGACTGACTGAATAAGGCTGACTGACTGACTGACTGACAGACTGACTGAATAAGGCTAACCGACTGACTGACTGCCTGACTGACTGAATGACTGACTGACTGACTGACCGAGACTGACTGACTGACTGACTGAGACTGGACTGGACTGACTGACTGACTGACTGACTGAGACTGACTGCTTTAGTGACTAACTGACTGCACAGGACTGACTGACTGACTGACTGAATGACTGACTGACTGAGACTAAATGACTGACTGCTTGACTGACTGGCTGAAGGACTAACTGACTGACTGAGTGACTGACTGACTGGACTGACTGACTGAGACTGAATGACTGAGTGCTTGACTGATTGACTGTCAGACTGACTGACTGACTTCGCAAAAGGGAAAAATAAAAAAAAAAGAATTATAAAATTAGAAAAAAATATTTGCATTTAAGATTTAATTTCCGGCCGGGACTCGAACCCAGTACCACGCGCTAGGAACCCAACGGTCTAGCCATTAGGCTATCGGAGCTCTGTCGATGGAAGTCTTAAATATAATAAAAACAAAAAATGCACCTTGGTAATTATCGATTCAAACACTTTGAAATTTACAGGTCGAATAATTAAACTGACTCAGAATTTTTCTCCCTACATAAATAATCAATATTCGCAAAAGAGAAAAATTAAAAAAAAAAGAAGAAGAAATTTCAAATTAGAAACTAAAAGTATACATTGAAGATTTTCGTTCAGGCTGGGACTCGAACCCAGGGCCACTCGCTTGGAAGCCTAACACTCTAGCTATTAGTCTATGGGAGCTCTGTCGGTGGGAGTTTTAAATATAATAAAAACAAAAAATGCACCTTTGTAATTGTTTATTTAAACACTTTGAAATCTTCGTGTCGAAAAATTAAACTGACTCAGAATTTTCTTCCCTACATAAATAATCAATAATTGCAAAGGAAAGAAATTGAAAAAAAAAAAGAATTTTTTCAAATTAGAAAAGAAATATATACATTGAAGATATTCGCTCCGGCTGGGACTCGAACCCAGGCCACTCGCTTGGAAGACCAGCGGTCTAGCCATTAGGCTATCGGAGTTCTGTCGAGCGGAGTCTTACTGCCTGACTGATACTGCCTGACTGACAGACTGACTCACTGACTGACTGATACTGACTGACTGACTCACTGACTGACCGAGACTGACTGACTAACTGCCTGACTGACTGAGACTGGACTGACTGACTGACTGACTGACTGACTGACTAACTGACTGACTGAGACTGACTGACTGACTGCTTGACTCTCTGACTGGCTATTTCACTGACTGACTGAATGACTAAATGACTGACTGACACTGACTGACTGACTGCTTGACTACCTGACTGACAGCTTGACTGACTAACTGACTGGACAGGACTGACCGACTGACTGACTGACAGACTGACTGAATAAGGATGACTGACAGACTGACTGAATAAGGATGACTGACAGACTGACTGAATAAGGCTGACTGACTGACTGACTGACAGACTGACTGAATAAGGATGACTGACAGACTGACTGAATAAGGCTGACTGACTGACTGACTGACAGACTGACTGAATAAGGCTGACCGACTGACTGACTGCCTGACTGACTGACTGACTGAATGACTGACTGACTGACTGACCGAGACTGACTGACTGACTGACTGAGACTGGACTGGACTGACTGACTGACTGACTGACTGAGACTGACTGACTGCTTTAGTGACTAACTGACTGCACAGGACTGACCGACTGACTGACTGACTGACTGACTGAATGACTGACTGACTGAGACTAAATGACTGACTGACTGAGACTAAATGACTGACTGCTTGACTGACTGGCTGAAGGACTAACTGACTGACTGAGTGACTGACTGACTGGACTGACTGACTGAGACTGAATGACTGAGTGCTTGACTGATTGACTGTCAGACTGACTGACTGACTTCGCAAAAGGGAAAAATAAAAAAAAAAGAATTATAAAATTAGAAAAAAATATTTGCATTTAAGATTTCCTTTCCGGCCGGGACTCGAACCCAGTACCACGCGCTAGGACCCCAACGGTCTAGCCATTAGGCTATCGGAGCTCTGTCGATGGAAGTCTTAAATATATTAAAAACAAAAAATGCACATTGGTAATTATTGATTCAAACACTTTGAAATTTACAGGTCAAATAATTAAACTGACTCAGAATTTTTCTCCCTACATAAATAATCAATATTCGCAAAAGAGAAAAATTAAAAAAAAAAAGAAGAAGAAATTTCAAATTAGAAACTAAAAGTATACATTGAAGATTTTCGTTCAGGCTGGGACTCGAACCCAGGGCCACTCGCTTGGAAGCCTGACACTCTAGCCATTAGTCTATGGGAGCTCTGTCGGGGGGAGTTTTAAATATAATAAAAACAAAAAATGCACCTTGGTAATTGTTTATTTAAACACTTTGAAATCTTCGTGTCGAAAAATTAAACTGACTCAGAATTTTCTTCCCTACATAAATAATCAATAATTGCAAAGGAAAGAAATTGAAAAAAAAAGAATTTTCAAATTAGAAAAGAAATATATACATTGAAGATATTCGCTCCGGCTGGGACTCGAACCCAGGCCACTCGCTTGGAAGACCAGGGGTCTAGCCATTAGGCTATCGGAGTTCTGTCGAGCGGAGTCTTACTGCCTGACTGATACTGCCTGACTGACAGACTGACTCACTGACTGACTGATACTGACTGACTGACTCACTGACTGACCGAGACTGACTGACTAACTGCCTGACTGACTGAGACTGGACTGACTGACTGACTGACTGACTAACTGACTGACTGAGACTGACTGACTGACTGCTTGACTCTCTGACTGGCTATTTCACTGACTGACTGAATGACTAAATGACTGACTGACACTGACTGACTGACTGCTTGACTACCTGACTGACTGCTTGACTGACTAACTGACTGGACAGGACTGACCGACTGACTGACTGACAGACTGACTGAATAAGGATGACTGACAGACTGACTGAATAAGGCTGACTGACTGACTGACTGACAGACTGACTGAATAAGGCTGACCGACTGACTGACTGAATGACTGACTGACTGACTGACCGAGACTGACTGACTGACTGACTGAGACTGGACTGGACTGACTGACTGACTGACTGACTGAGACTGACTGACTGCTTTAGTGACTAACTGACTGCACAGGACTGACTGGATGAAGGACTAACTGACTGACTGAGTGACTGACTGACTGGACTGACTGACTGAGACTGAATGACTGAGTGCTTGACTGATTGACTGTCAGACTGACTGACTGACTTCGCAAAAGGGAAAAATAAAAAAAAAAGAATTATAAAATTAGAAAAAAATATTTGCATTTAAGATTTCCTTTCCGGCCGGGACTCGAACCCAGTACCACGCGCTAGGAACCCAACGGTCTAGCCATTAGGCTATCGGAGCTCTGTCGATGGAAGTCTTAAATATAATAAAAACAAAAAATGCACCTTGGTAATTATTGATTCAAACACTTTGAAATTTACAGGTCGAATAATTAAACTGACTCAGAATTTTTCTTCCTACATAAATAATCAATATTTGCAAAAGAGAAAAATTAAAAAAAAAAAAGAAGAAGAAATTTCAAATTAGAAACTAAAAGTATACATTGAAGATTTTCGTTCAGGCTGGGACTCGAACCCAGGGCCACTCGCTTGGAAGCGTAACACTCTAGCCATTAGTCTATGGGAGCTCTGTCGGTGGGAGTTTTAAATATAATAAAAACAAAAAATGCACCTTGGTAATTGTTTATTTAAACACTTTGAAATCTTCGTGTCGAAAAATTAAACTGACTCAGAATTTTCTTCCCTACATAAATAATCAATAATTGCAAAGGAAAGAAATTGAAAAAAAAAAAGAATTTTCAAATTAGAAAAGAAATATACACATTGAAGATATTCGCTCCGGCTGGGACTCGAACCCAGGCCACTCGCTTGGAAGACCAGCGGTCTAGCCATTAGGCTATCGGAGTTCTGTCGAGCGGAGTCTTACTGCCTGACTGATACTGCCTGACTGACAGACTGACTCACTGACTGACTGATACTGACTGACTGACTCACTGACTGACCGAGACTGACTGACTAACTGCCTGACTGACTGAGACTGGACTGACTGACTGATACTGACTGACTGACTCACTGACTGACCGAGACTGACTGACTAACTGCCTGACTGACTGAGACTGGACTGACTGACTGACTGTATGACTGACTGACTAACTGACTGACTGCTTGACTGACTAACTGACTGGACAGGACTGACCGACTGACTGACTGACTGACTGACTGAATAAGGATGACTGACAGACTGACTGAATAAGGCTGACTGACTGACTGACTGACAGACTGACTGAATAAGGCTGACAGACTGACTGACTGACTGCCTGACTGACTGACTGACTGAATGACTGACTGACTGACTGACCGAGACTGACTGACTGACTGACTGAGACTGGACTGGACTGACTGACTGACTGAGACTGACTGACTGCTTTAGTGACTAACTGACTGCACAGGACTGACCGACTGACTGACTGACTGACTGCCTGACTGACTGACTGACTGAATGACTGACTGACTGAGACTAAATGACTGACTGCTTGACTGACTGGCTGAAGACCTAACTGACTGACTGAGTGACTGACTGACTGGACTGACTGTCTGAGACTGAATGACTGAGTGCTTGACTGATTGACTGTCAGACTGACTGACTGACTTCGCAAAAGGGAAAAATAAAAAAAAAGAATTATAAAATTAGAAAAAAATATTTGCATTCAAGATTTCCTTTCCGGCCGGGACTGGAACCCAGTACCACGCGCTAGGAACCCAACGGTCTAGCCATTAGGCTATCGGAGCTCTGTCGATGGAAGTCTTAAATATAATAAAAACAAAAAATGCACCTTGGTAATTATTGATTCAAACACTTTGAAATTTACAGGTCGAATAATTAAACTGACTCAGAATTTTTCTCCCTACATAAATAATCAATATTCGCAAATAAGAAAAATTAAAAAAAAAAGAAGAAGAAATTTCAAATTAGAAACTAAAAGTATACATTGAAGATTTTTGCTCAGGCTGGGACTCGAACCCAGGGCCACTCGCTTGGAAGCCTAACACTCTAGCCATTAGTCTATGGGAGCTCTGTCGGTGGGAGTTTTAAATATAATAAAAACAAAAAATGCACCTTGGTAATTGTTTATTTAAACACTTTGAAATCTTCGTGTCGAAAAATTAAACTGACTCAGAATTTTCTTCCCTACATAAATAATCAATAATTGCAAAGGAAAGAAATTGAAAAAAAAAAGAATTTTCAAATTAGAAAAGAAATATATACATTGAAGATATTCGCTCCGGCTGGGACTCGAACCCAGGCCACTCGCTTGGAAGACCAGCGGTCTAGCCATTAGGCTATCGGAGTTCTGTCGAGCGGAGTCTTACTGCCTGACTGATACTGCCTGACTGACAGACTGACTCACTGACTGACTGATACTGACTGACTGACTCACTGACAGACTGACTCACTGACTGACTGATACTGACTGACTGACTCACTGACTGACCGAGACTGACTGACTAACTGCCTGACTGACTGAGACTGGACTGACTGACTGACTGTATGACTGACTGACTAACTGACTGACTGCTTGACTGACTAACTGACTGGACAGGACTGACCGACTGACTGACTGACTGACTGACTGAATAAGGATGACTGACAGACTGACTGAATAAGGCTGACTGACTGACTGACTGACAGACTGACTGAATAAGGCTGACAGACTGACTGACTGACTGCCTGACTGACTGACTGACTGAATGACTGACTGACTGACTGACCGAGACTGACTGACTGACTGACTGAGACTGGACTGGACTGACTGACTGACTGAGACTGACTGACTGCTTTAGTGACTAACTGACTGCACAGGACTGACCGACTGACTGACTGACTGACTGCCTGACTGACTGACTGACTGAATGACTGACTGACTGAGACTAAATGACTGACTGCTTGACTGACTGGCTGAAGACCTAACTGACTGACTGAGTGACTGACTGACTGGACTGACTGACTGAGACTGAATGACTGAGTGCTTGACTGATTGACTATCAGACTGACTGACTGACTTCGCAAAAGGGAAAAATAAAAAAAAAGAATTATAAAATTAGAAAAAAATATTTGCATTCAAGATTTCCTTTCCGGCCGGGACTGGAACCCAGTACCACGCGCTAGGAACCCAACGGTCTAGCCATTAGGCTATCGGAGCTCTGTCGATGGAAGTCTTAAATATAATAAAAACAAAAAATGCACCTTGGTAATTATTGATTCAAACACTTTGAAATTTACAGGTCGAATAATTAAACTGACTCAGAATTTTTCTCCCTACATAAATAATCAATATTCGCAAATAAGAAAAATTAAAAAAAAAAGAAGAAGAAATTTCAAATTAGAAACTAAAAGTATACATTGAAGATTTTTGCTCAGGCTGGGACTCGAACCCAGGGCCACTCGCTTGGAAGCCTAACACTCTAGCCATTAGTCTATGGGAGCTCTGTCGGTGGGAGTTTTAAATATAATAAAAACAAAAAATGCACCTTGGTAATTGTTTATTTAAACACTTTGAAATCTTCGTGTCGAAAAATTAAACTGACTCAGAATTTTCTTCCCTACATAAATAATCAATAATTGCAAAGGAAAGAAATTGAAAAAAAAAAGAATTTTCAAATTAGAAAAGAAATATATACATTGAAGATATTCGCTCAGTCTGGGACTCGAACCCAGGCCACTCGCTTGGAAGACCAGCGGTCTAGCCATTAGGCTATCGGAGTTCTGTCGAGCGGAGTCTTACTGCCTGACTGATACTGCCTGACTGACAGACTGACTCACTGACTGACTGATACTGACTGACTGACTCACTGACAGACTGACTCACTGACTGACTGATACTGACTGACTGACTCACTGACTGACCGAGACTGACTGACTAACTGCCTGACTGACTGAGACTGGACTGACTGACTGACTGACTGACTGACTGACTAACTGACTGACTGAGACTGACTGACTGACTGCTTGACTCTCTGACTGGCTATTTCACTGACTGACTGAATGACTAAATGACTGACTGACACTGACTGACTGACTGCTTGACTACCTGACTGACTGCTTGACTGACTAACTGACTGGACAGGACTGACCGACTGACTGACTGACAGACTGACTGAATAAGGATGACTGACAGACTGACTGAATAAGGCTGACTGACTGACTGACTGACTGAATAAGGCTGACCGACTGACTGACTGACTGCCTGACTGACTGACTGACTGAATGACTGACTGACTGACTGACCGAGACTGACTGACTGACTGACTGAGACTGGACTGGACTGACTGACTGACTGACTGACTGAGACTGACTGACTGCTTTAGTGACTAACTGACTGCACAGGACTGACCGACTGACTGACTGACTGACTGCCTGACTGACTGACTGACTGAATGACTGACTGGCTGAAGGACTAACTGACTGACTGAGACTGAATGACTGAGTGCTTGACTGATTGACTGTCAGACTGACTGACTGACTTCGCAAAAGGGAAAAATAAAAAAAAAAAGAATTATAAAATTAGAAAAAAGTATTTGCATTTAAGATTTCCTTTCCGGCCGGGACTCGAACCCAGTACCACGCGCTAGGAACCCAACGGTCTAGCCATTAGGCTATCGGAGCTCTGTCGATGGAAGTCTTAAATATAATAAAAACAAAAAATGCACCTTGGTAATTATTGATTCAAACACTTTGAAATTTACAGGTCGAATAATTAAACTGACTCAGAATTTTTCTCCCTACATAAATAATCAATATTCGCAAATAAGAAAAATTAAAAAAAAAAGAAGAAGAAATTTCAAATTAGAAACTAAAAGTATACATTGAAGATTTTCGTTCAGGCTGGGACTCGAACCCAGGGCCACTCGCTTGGAAGCCTAACACTCTAGCCATTAGTCTATGGGAGCTCTGTCGGTGGGAGTTTTAAATATAATAAAAACAAAAAATGCACCTTGGTAATTGTTTATTTAAACACTTTGAAATCTTCGTGTCGAAAAATTAAACTGACTCAGAATTTTCTTCCCTACATAAATAATCAATAATTGCAAAGGAAAGAAATTGAAAAAAAAAGAATTTTCAAATTAGAAAAGAAATATATACTTTGAAGATATTCGCTCCGGCTGGGACTCGAACCCAGGCCACTCGCTTGGAAGACCAGCGGTCTAGCCATTAGGCTATCGGAGTTCTGTCGAGCGGAGTCTTACTGCCTGACTGATACTGCCTGACTGACAGACTGACTCACTGACTGACTGATACTGACTGACTGACTCACTGACTGACCGAGACTGACTGACTAACTGCCTGACTGACTGAGACTGGACTGACTGACTGACTGACTGACTGACTGACTAACTGACTGACTGAGACTGACTGACTGACTGCTTGACTCTCTGACTGGCTATTTCACTGACTGACTGAATGACTAAATGACTGACTGACACTGATTGACTGACTGCTTGACTACCTGACTGACTGCTTGACTGACTAACTGACTGGACAGGACTGACCGACTGACTGACTGACAGACTGACTGAATAAGGATGACCGACTGACTGACTGCCTGACTGACTGACTGACTGAATGACTGACTGACTGACTGACCGAGACTGACTGACTGACTGACTGAGACTGGACTGGACTGACTGACTGACTGACTGACTGAGACTGACTGACTGCTTTAGTGACTAACTGACTGCACAGGACTGACCGACTGACTGACTGACTGACTGCCTGACTGACTGACTGACTGAATGACTGACTGACTGAGACTAAATGACTGACTGCTTGACTGACTGGCTGAAGGACTAACTGACTGACTGAGTGACTGACTGACTGGACTGACTGACTGAGACTGAATGACTGAGTGCTTGACTGATTGACTGTCAGACTGACTGACTGACTTCGCAAAAGGAAAAAATAAAAAAAAAAGAATTATAAAATTAGAAAAAAATATTTGCATTTAAGATTTCCTTTCCGGCCGGGACTCGAACCCAGTACCACGCGCTAGGAACCCAACGGTCTAGCCATTAGGCTATCGGAGCTCTGTCGATGGAAGTCTTAAATATAATAAAAACAAAAAATGCACCTTTGTAATTATTGATTCAAACACTTTGAAATTTACAGGTCGAATAAATAAACTGACTCAGAATTTTTCTCCCTACATAAATAATCAATATTCGCAAAAGAGAAAAATTAAAAAAAAAAGAAGAAGAAATTTCAAATTAGAAACTAAAAGTATACATTGAATATTTTCGTTCAGGCTGGGACTCGAACCCAGGGCCACTCGCTTGGAAGCCTAACACTCTAGCCATTAGTCTATGGGAGCTCTGTCGGTGGGAGTTTTAAATATAATAAAAACAAAAAATGCACCTTGGTAATTGTTTATTTAAACACTTTTAAATCTTCGTGTCGAAAAATTAAACTGACTCAGAATTTTCTTCCCTACATAAATAATCAATAATTGCAAAGGAAAGAAATTGAAAAAAAAAAGAATTTTCAAATTAGAAAAGAAATATATACATTGAAGATATTCGCTCCGGCTGGGACTCGAACCCAGGCCACTCGCTTGGAAGACCAGCGGTCTAGCCATTAGGCTATCGGAGTTCTGTCGAGCGGAGTCTTACTGCCTGACTGATACTGCCTGACTGACAGACTGACTCACTGACTGACTGATACTGACTGACTTACTCACTGACTGACCGAGACTGACTGACTAACTGCCTGACTGACTGAGACTGGACTGACTGACTGACTGACTGACTGACTGACTAACTGACTGACTGAGACTGACTGACTGACTGCTTGACTCTCTGACTGGCTATTTCACTGACTGACTGAATGACTAAATGACTGACTGACACTGACTGACTGACTGCTTGACTACCTGACTGACTGCTTGACTGACTAACTGACTGGACAGGACTGACCGACTGACTGACTGACAGACTGACTGAATAAGGATGACCGACTGACTGACTGCCTGACTGACTGACTGACTGAATGACTGACTGACTGACTGACCGAGACTGACTGACTGACTGACTGAGACTGGACTGGACTGACTGACTGACTGACTGACTGAGACTGACTGACTGCTTTAGTGACTAACTGACTGCACAGGACTGACCGACTGACTGACTGACTGACTGCCTGACTGACTGACTGACTGAATGACTGACTGACTGAGACTAAATGACTGACTGCTTGACTGACTGGCTGAAGGACTAACTGACTGACTGAGTGACTGACTGACTGGACTGACTGACTGAGACTGAATGACTGAGTGCTTGACTGATTGACTGTCAGACTGACTGACTGACTTCGCAAAAGGGAAAAATAAAAAAAAAAGAATTATAAAATTAGAAAAAAATATTTGCATTTAAGATTTCCTTTCCGGCCGGGACTCGAACCCAGCACCACGCGCTAGGAACCCAACGGTCTAGCCATTAGGCTATCGGAGCTCTGTCGATGGAAGTCTTAAATATAATAAAAACAAAAAATGCACCTTGGTAATTATTGATTCAAACACTTTGAAATTTACAGGTCGAATAAATAAACTGACTCAGAATTTTTCTCCCTACATAAATAATCAATATTCGCAAAAGAGAAAAATTAAAAAAAAAAGAAGAAGAAATTTCAAATTAGAAACTAAAAGTATACATTGAATATTTTCGTTCAGGCTGGGACTCGAACCCAGGGCCACTCGCTTGGAAGCCTAACACTCTAGCCATTAGTCTATGGGAGCTCTGTCGGTGGGAGTTTTAAATATAATAAAAACAAAAAATGCACCTTGGTAATTGTTTATTTAAACACTTTGAAATCTTCGTGTCGAAAAATTAAACTGACTCAGAATTTTCTTCCCTACATAAATAATCAATAATTGCAAAGGAAAGAAATTGAAAAAAAAAAAGAATTTTCAAATTAGAAAAGAAATATATACATTGAAGATATTCGCTCCGGCTGGGACTTGAACCCAGGCCACTCGCTTGGAAGACCAGCGGTCTAGCCATTAGGCTATCGGAGTTCTGTCGAGCGGAGTCTTACTGCCTGACTGATACTGCCTGACTGACAGACTGACTCACTGACTGACTGATACTGACTGACTGACTCACTGACTGACCGAGACTGACTGACTAACTGCCTGACTGACTGAGACTGGACTGACTGACTGACTGACTGACTGACTGACTAACTGACTGACTGAGACTGACTGACTGACTGCTTGACTCTCTGACTGGCTATTTCACTGACTGACTGAATGACTAAATGACTGACTGACACTGACTGACTGACTGCTTGACTACCTGACTGACTGCTTGACTGACTAACTGACTGGACAGGACTGACCGACTGACTGACAGACTGACTGAATAAGGATGACCGACTGACTGACTGCCTGACTGACTGACTGACTGAATGACTGACTGACTGACTGACCGAGACTGACTGACTGACTGACTGAGACTGGACTGGACTGACTGACTGACTGACTGACTGAGACTGACTGACTGCTTTAGTGACTAACTGACTGCACAGGACTGACCGACTGACTGACTGACTGACTGCCTGACTGACTGACTGACTGAATGACTGACTGACTGAGACTAAATGACTGACTGCTTGACTGACTGGCTGAAGGACTAACTGACTGACTGAGTGACTGACTGACTGGACTGACTGACTGAGACTGAATGACTGAGTGCTTGACTGATTGACTGTCAGACTGACTGACTGACTTCGCAAAAGGAAAAAATAAAAAAAAAAGAATTATAAAATTAGAAAAAAATATTTGCATTTAAGATTTCCTTTCCGGCCGGGACTCGAACCCAGTACCACGCGCTAGGAACCCAACGGTCTAGCCATTAGGCTATCGGAGCTCTGTCGATGGAAGTCTTAAATATAATAAAAACAAAAAATGCACCTTGGTAATTATTGATTCAAACACTTTGAAATTTACAGGTCGAATAAATAAACTGACTCAGAATTTTTCTCCCTACATAAATAATCAATATTCGCAAAAGAGAAAAATTAAAAAAAAAAAGAAGAAGAAATTTCAAATTAGAAACTAAAAGTATACATTGAATATTTTCGTTCAGGCTGGGACTCGAACCCAGGGCCACTCGCTTGGAAGCCTAACACTCTAGCCATTAGTCTATGGGAGCTCTGTCGGTGGGAGTTTTAAATATAATAAAAACAAAAAATGCACCTTGGTAATTGTTTATTTAAACACTTTGAAATCTTCGTGTCGAAAAATTAAACTGACTCAGAATTTTCTTCCCTACATAAATAACCAATAATTGCAAAGGAAAGAAATTGAAAAAAAAAAGAATTTTCAAATTAGAAAAGAAATATATACATTGAAGATATTCGCTCCGGCTGGGACTCGAACCCAGGCCACTCGCTTGGAAGACCAGCGGTCTAGCCATTAGGCTATCGGAGTTCTGTCGAGCGGAGTCTTACTGCCTGACTGATACTGCCTGACTGACAGACTGACTCACTGACTGACTGATACTGACTGACTGACTCACTGACTGACCGAGACTGACTGACTAACTGCCTGACTGACTGAGACTGGACTGACTGACTGACTGACTGACTGACTGACTAACTGACTGACTGAGACTGACTGACTGACTGCTTGACTCTCTGACTGGCTATTTCACTGACTGACTGAATGACTAAATGACTGACTGACACTGACTGACTGACTGCTTGACTACCTGACTGACTGCTTGACTGACTAACTGACTGGACAGGACTGACCGACTGACTGACTGACAGACTGACTGAATAAGGATGACCGACTGACTGACTGCCTGACTGACTGACTGACTGAATGACTGACTGACTGACTGACCGAGACTGACTGACTGACTGACTGAGACTGGACTGGACTGACTGACTGACTGACTGACTGAGACTGACTGACTGCTTTAGTGACTAACTGACTGCACAGGACTGACCGACTGACTGACTGACTGACTGCCTGACTGACTGACTGACTGAATGACTGACTGACTGAGACTAAATGACTGACTGCTTGACTGACTGGCTGAAGGACTAACTGACTGACTGAGTGACTGACTGACTGGACTGACTGACTGAGACTGAATGACTGAGTGCTTGACTGATTGACTGTCAGACTGACTGACTGACTTCGCAAAAGGAAAAAATAAAAAAAAAAGAATTATAAAATTAGAAAAAAATATTTGCATTTAAGATTTCCTTTCCGGCCGGGACTCGAACCCAGTACCACGCGCTAGGAACCCAACGGTCTAGCCATTAGGCTATCGGAGCTCTGTCGATGGAAGTCTTAAATATAATAAAAACAAAAAATGCACCTTGGTAATTATTGATTCAAACACTTTGAAATTTACAGGTCGAATAAATAAACTGACTCAGAATTTTTCTCCCTACATAAATAATCAATATTCGCAAAAGAGAAAAATTAAAAAAAAAAGAAGAAGAAATTTCAAATTAGAAACTAAAAGTATACATTGAATATTTTCGTTCAGGCTGGGACTCGAACCCAGGGCCACTCGCTTGGAAGCCTAACACTCTAGCCATTAGTCTATGGGAGCTCTGTCGGTGGGAGTTTTAAATATAATAAAAACAAAAAATGCACCTTGGTAATTGTTTATTTAAACACTTTGAAATCTTCGTGTCGAAAAATTAAACTGACTCAGAATTTTCTTCCCTACATAAATAACCAATAATTGCAAAGGAAAGAAATTGAAAAAAAAAAGAATTTTCAAATTAGAAAAGAAATATATACATTGAAGATATTCGCTCCGGCTGGGACTCGAACCCAGGCCACTCGCTTGGAAGACCAGCGGTCTAGCCATTAGGCTATCGGAGTTCTGTCGAGCGGAGTCTTACTGCCTGACTGATACTGCCTGACTGACAGACTGACTCACTGACTGACTGATACTGACTGACTGACTCACTGACTGACCGAGACTGACTGACTAACTGCCTGACTGACTGAGACTGGACTGACTGACTGACTGACTGACTGACTGACTGACTAACTGACTGACTGAGACTGACTGACTGACTGCTTGACTCTCTGACTGGCTATTTCACTGACTGACTGAATGACTAAATGACTGACTGACACTGACTGACTGACTGCTTGACTACCTGACTGACTGCTTGACTGACTAACTGACTGGACAGGACTGACCGACTGACAGACTGACTGAATAAGGATGACTGACAGACTGACTGAATAAGGATGACTGACTGACTGATTGACAGACTGACTGAATAAGGCTGACCGACTGACTGACTGCCTGACTGACTGACTGACTGAATGACTGACTGACTGACTGACCGAGACTGACTGACTGACTGACTGAGACTGGACTGGACTGACTGACTGACTGACTGACTGAGACTGACTGACTGCTTTAGTGACTAACTGACTGCACAGGACTGACCGACTGACTGACTGACTGACTGCCTGACTGACTGACTGACTGAGACTAAATGACTGACTGCTTGACTGACTGGCTGAAGGACTAACTGACTGACTGAGTGACTGACTGACTGGACTGACTGACTGAGACTGAATGACTGAGTGCTTGACTGATTGACTGTCAGACTGACTGACTGACTTCGCAAAAGGGAAAAATAAAAAAAAAAGAATTATAAAATTAGAAAAAAATATTTGCATTTAAGATTTCCTTTCCGGCCGGGACTCAAACCCAGGGCCACTCGCTTGGAAGCCTAACACTCTAGCCATTAGTCTATGGGAGCTCTGTCGGTGGGAGTTTTAAATATAATAAAAACAAAAAATGCACCTTGGTAATTGTTTATTTAAACACTTTGAAATCTTCGTGTCGAAAAATTAAACTGACTCAGAATTTTCTTCCCTACATAAATAATCAATAATTGCAAAGGAAAGAAATTGAAAAAAAAAGAATTTTCAAATTAGAAAAGAAATATATACATTGAAGATATTCGCTCCGGCTGGGACTCGAACCCAGGCCACTCGCTTGGAAGACCAGCGGTCTAGCCATTAGGCTATCGGAGTTCTGTCGAGCGGAGTCTTACTGCCTGACTGATACTGCCTGACTGACAGACTGACTCACTGACTGACTGATACTGACTGACTGACTCACTGACTGACCGAGACTGACTGACTAACTGCCTGACTGACTGAGACTGGACTGACTGACTGACTGACTGACTGACTGACTAACTGACTGACTGAGACTGACTGACTGACTGCTTGACTCTCTGACTGGCTATTTCACTGACTGACTGAATGACTAAATGACTGACTGACACTGACTGACTGACTGCTTGACTACCTGACTGACTGCTTGACTGACTAACTGACTGGACAGGACTGACCGACTGACTGACTGACAGACTGACTGAATAAGGATGACCGACTGACTGACTGCCTGACTGACTGACTGACTGAATGACTGACTGACTGACTGACCGAGACTGACTGACTGACTGACTGAGACTGGACTGGACTGACTGACTGACTGACTGACTGAGACTGACTGACTGCTTTAGTGACTAACTGACTGCACAGGACTGACCGACTGACTGACTGACTGACTGCCTGACTGACTGACTGACTGAATGACTGACTGACTGAGACTAAATGACTGACTGCTTGACTGACTGGCTGAAGGACTAACTGACTGACTGAGTGACTGACTGACTGGACTGACTGACTGAGACTGAATGACTGAGTGCTTGACTGATTGACTGTCAGACTGACTGACTTCGCAAAAGGGAAAAATAAAAAAAAAAGAATTATAAAATTAGAAAAAAATATTTGCATTTAAGATTTCCTTTCCGGCCGGGACTCGAACCCAGTACCACGCGCTAGGAACCCAACGGTCTAGCCATTAGGCTATCGGAGCTCTGTCGATGGAAGTCTTAAATATAATAAAAACAAAAAATGCACCTTGGTAATTATTGATTCAAACACTTTGAAATTTACAGGTCGAATAAATAAACTGACTCAGAATTTTTCTCCCTACATAAATAATCAATATTCGCAAAAGAGAAAAATTAAAAAAAAAAGAAGAAGAAATTTCAAATTAGAAACTAAAAGTATACATTGAATATTTTCGTTCAGGCTGGGACTCGAACCCAGGGCCACTCGCTTGGAAGCCTAACACTCTAGCCATTAGTCTATGGGAGCTCTGTCGGTGGGAGTTTTAAATATAATAAAAACAAAAAATGCACCTTGGTAATTGTTTATTTAAACACTTTGAAATCTTCGTGTCGAAAAATTAAACTGACTCAGAATTTTCTTCCCTACATAAATAATCAATAATTGCAAAGGAAAGAAATTGAAAAAAAAAAAGAATTTTCAAATTAGAAAAGAAATATATACATTGAAGATATTCGCTCCGGCTGGGACTCGAACCCAGGCCACTCGCTTGGAAGACCAGCGGTCTAGCCATTAGGCTATCGGAGTTCTGTCGAGCGGAGTCTTACTGCCTGACTGATACTGCCTGACTGACAGACTGACTCACTGACTGACTGATACTGACTGACTGACTCACTGACTGACCGAGACTGACTGACTAACTGCCTGACTGACTGAGACTGGACTGACTGACTGACTGACTGACTGACTGACTAACTGACTGACTGAGACTGACTGACTGACTGCTTGACTCTCTGACTGGCTATTTCACTGACTGACTGAATTACTAAATGACTGACTGACACTGACTGACTGACTGCTTGACTACCTGACTGACTGCTTGACTGACTAACTGACTGGACAGGACTGACCGACTGACTGACTGACAGACTGACTGAATAAGGATGACCGACTGACTGACTGCCTGACTGACTGACTGACTGAATGACTGACTGACTGACTGACCGAGACTGACTGACTGACTGACTGAGACTGGACTGGACTGACTGACTGACTGACTGACTGAGACTGACTGACTGCTTTAGTGACTAACTGACTGCACAGGACTGACCGACTGACTGACTGACTGACTGCCTGACTGACTGACTGACTGAATGACTGACTGACTGAGACTAAATGACTGACTGCTTGACTGACTGGCTGAAGGACTAACTGACTGACTGAGTGACTGACTGACTGGACTGACTGACTGAGACTGAATGACTGAGTGCTTGACTGATTGACTGTCAGACTGACTGACTGACTTCGCAAAAGGGAAAAGTAAAAAAAAAAGAATTATAAAATTAGAAAAAAATATTTGCATTTAAGATTTCCTTTCCGGCCGGGACTCGAACCCAAAACCACGCGCTAGGAACCCAACGGTCTAGCCATTAGGCTATCGGAGCTCTGTCGATGGAAGTCTTAAATATAATAAAAACAAAAAATGCACCTTGGTAATTATTGATTCAAACACTTTGAAATTTACAGGTCGAATAAATAAACTGACTCAGAATTTTTCTCCCTACATAAATAATCAATATTCGCAAAAGAGAAAAATTAAAAAAAAAAGAAGAAGAAATTTCAAATTAGAAACTAAAAGTATACATTGAATATTTTCGTTCAGGCTGGGACTCGAACCCAGGGCCACTCGCTTGGAAGCCTAACACTCTAGCCATTAGTCTATGGGAGCTCTGTCGGTGGGAGTTTTAAATATAATAAAAACAAAAAATGCACCTTGGTAATTGTTTATTTAAACACTTTGAAATCTTCGTGTCGAAAAATTAAACTGACTCAGAATTTTCTTCCCTACATAAATAATCAATAATTGCAAAGGAAAGAAATTGAAAAAAAAAAAGAATTTTCAAATTAGAAAAGAAATATATACATTGAAGATATTCGCTCCGGCTGGGACTCGAACCCAGGCCACTCGCTTGGAAGACCAGCGGTCTAGCCATTAGGCTATCGGAGTTCTGTCGAGCGGAGTCTTACTGCCTGACTGATACTGCCTGACTGACAGACTGACTCACTGACTGACTGATACTGACTGACTGACTCACTGACTGACCGAGACTGACTGACTAACTGCCTGACTGACTGAGACTGGACTGACTGACTGACTGACTGACTAACTGACTGACTGAGACTGACTGACTGACTGCTTGACTCTCTGACTGGCTATTTCACTGACTGACTGAATGACTAAATGACTGACTGACACTGACTGACTGACTGCTTGACTACCTGACTGACTGCTTGACTGACTAACTGACTGGACAGGACTGACCGACTGACTGACTGACAGACTGACTGAATAAGGATGACTGACAGACTGACTGAATAAGGCTGACTGATTGACTGACTGACAGACTGACTGAATAAGGCTGACCGACTGACTGACTGCCTGACTGACTGACTGACTGAATGACTGACTGACTGACTGACCGAGACTGACTGACTGACTGACTGAGACTGGACTGGACTGACTGACTGACTGACTGGTTGAGACTGACTGACTGCTTTAGTGACTAACTGACTGCACAGGACTGACCGACTGACTGACTGACTGACTGCCTGACTGACTGACTGACTGAATGACTGACTGACTGAGACTAAATGACTGACTGCTTGACTGACTGGCTGAAGGACTAACTGACTGACTGAGTGACTGACTGACTGGACTGACTGACTGAGACTGAATGACTGAGTGCTTGACTGATTGACTGTCAGACTGACTGACTGACTTCGCAAAAGGGAAAAATAAAAAAAAAGAATTATAAAATTAGAAAAAAATATTTGCATTTAAGATTTCCTTTCCGGCCGGGACTCGAACCCAGTACCACGCGCTAGGAACCCAACGGTCTAGCCATTAGGCTATCGGAGCTCTGTCGATGGAAGTCTTAAATATAATAAAAACAAAAAATGCACCTTGGTAATTATTGATTCAAACACTTTGAAATTTACAGGTCGAATAAATAAACTGACTCAGAATTTTTCTCCCTACATAAATAATCAATATTCGCAAAAGAGAAAAATTAAAAAAAAAAAATAAGAAGAAATTTCAAATTAGAAACTAAAAGTATACATTGAAGATTTTCGTTCAGGCTGGGACTCGAACCCAGGGCCACTCGCTTGGAAGCCTAACACTCTAGCCATTAGTCTATGGGAGCTCTCTCGGTGGGAGTTTTAAATATAATAAAAACAAAAAATGCACCTTGGTAATTGTTTATTTAAACACTTTGAAATCTTCGTGTCGAAAAATTAAACTGACTCAGAATTTTCTTCCCTACATAAATAATCAATAATTGCAAAGGAAAGAAATTGAAAAAAAAAAGAATTTTCAAATTAGAAAAGAAATATATACATTGAAGATATTCGCTCCGGCTGGGACTCGAACCCAGGCCACTCGCTTGGAAGACCAGCGGTCTAGCCATTAGGCTATCGGAGTTCTGTCGAGCGGAGTCTTACTGCCTGACTGATACTGCCTGACTGACAGACTGACTCACTGACTGACTGATACTGACTGACTGACTCACTGACTGACCGAGACTGACTGACTAACTGCCTGACTGACTGAGACTGGACTGACTGACTGACTGACTGACTAACTGACTGACTGAGACTGACTGACTGACTGCTTGACTCTCTGACTGGCTATTTCACTGACTGACTGAATGACTAAATGACTGACTGACACTGACTGACTGACTGCTTGACTACCTGACTGACTGCTTGACTGACTAACTGACTGGACAGGACTGACCGACTGACTGACTGACAGACTGACTGAATAAGGATGACTGACAGACTGACTGAATAAGGCTGACTGATTGACTGACTGACAGACTGACTGAATAAGGCTGACCGACTGACTGACTGCCTGACTGAATGACTGACTGACTGACTGACCGAGACTGACTGACTGACTGACTGAGACTGGACTGGACTGACTGACTGACTGACTGACTGAGACTGACTGACTGCTTTAGTGACTAACTGACTGCACAGGACTGACCGACTGACTGACTGACTGACCGACTGACTGACTGACTGACTGAATGACTGACTGATTGAGACTAAATGACTGACTGCTTGACTGACTGGCTGAAGGACTAACTGACTGACTGAGTGACTGACTGACTGGACTGACTGACTGAGACTGAATGACTGAGTGCTTGACTGATTGACTGTCAGACTGACTGACTGACTTCGCAAAAGGGAAAAATAAAAAAAAAAGAATTATAAAATTAGAAAAAAATATTTGCATTTAAGATTTCCTTTCCGGCCGGGACTCGAACCCAGTACCACGCGCTAGGAACCCAACGGTCTAGCCATTAGGCTATCGGAGCTCTGTCGATGGAAGTCTTAAATATAATAAAAACAAAAAATGCACCTTGGTAATTATTGATTCAAACACTTTGAAATTTACAGGTCGAATAATTAAACTGACTCAGAATTTTTCTTCCTACATAAATAATCAATATTTGCAAAAGAGAAAAATTAAAAAAAAAGAAGAAGAAATTTCAAATTAGAAATTAAAAGTATACATTGAAGATTTTCGTTCAGGCTGGGACTCGAACCCAGGGCCACTCGCTTGGAAGCCTAACACTCTAGCCATTAGTCTATGGGAGCTCTGTCGGTGGGAGTTTTAAATATAATAAAAACAAAAAATGCACCTTGGTAATTGTTTATTTAAACACTTTGAAATCTTCGTGTCGAAAAATTAAACTGACTCAGAATTTTCTTCCCTACATAAATAATCAATAATTGCAAAGGAAAGAAATTGAAAAAAAAGAATTTTCAAATTAGAAAAGAAATATATACATTGAAGATATTCGCTCCGGCTGGGACTTGAACCCAGGCCACTCGCTTGGAAGACCAGCGGTCTAGCCATTAGGCTATCGGAGTTCTGTCGAGCGGAGTCTTACTGCCTGACTGATACTGCCTGACTGACAGACTGACTCACTGACTGACTGATACTGACTGACTGACTCACTGACTGACCGAGACTGACTGACTAACTGCCTGACTGACTGAGACTGGACTGACTGACTGACTGACTGACTAACTGACTGACTGAGACTGACTGACTGACTGCTTGACTCTCTGACTGGCTATTTCACTGACTGACTGAATGACTAAATGACTGACTGACACTGACTGACTGACTGCTTGACTACCTGACTGACTGCTTGACTGACTAACTGACTGGACAGGACTGACCGACTGACTGACTGACAGACTGACTGAATAAGGATGACTGACAGACTGACTGAATAAGGCTGACTGATTGACTGACTGACAGACTGACTGAATAAGGCTGACCGACTGACTGACTGCCTGACTGAATGACTGACTGACTGACTGACCGAGACTGACTGACTGACTGACTGAGACTGGACTGGACTGACTGACTGACTGACTGACTGAGACTGACTGACTGCTTTAGTGACTAACTGACTGCACAGGACTGACCGACTGACTGACTGACTGACTGCCTGACTGACTGACTGACTGAATGACTGACTGACTGAGACTAAATGACTGACTGCTTGACTGACTGGCTGAAGGACTAACTGACTGACTGAGTGACTGACTGACTGGACTGACTGACTGAGACTGAATGACTGAGTGCTTGACTGATTGACTGTCAGACTGACTGACTGACTTCGCAAAAGGGAAAAATAAAAAAAAAGAATTATAAAATTAGAAAAAAATATTTGCATTTAAGATTTCCTTTCCGGCCGGGACTCGAACCCAGTACCACGCGCTAGGAACCCAACGGTCTAGCCATTAGGCTATCGGAGCTCTGTCGATGGAAGTCTTAAATATAATAAAAACAAAAAATGCACCTTGGTAATTATTGATTCAAACACTTTGAAATTTAGAGGTCGAATAATTAAACTGACTCAGAATTTTTCTTCCTACATAAATAATCAATATTTGCAAAAGAGAAAAATTAAAAAAAAAGAAGAAGAAATTTCAAATTAGAAATTAAAAGTATACATTGAAGATTTTCGTTCAGGCTGGGACTCGAACCCAGGGCCACTCGCTTGGAAGCCTAACACTCTAGCCATTAGTCTATGGGAGCTCTGTCGGTGGGAGTTTTAAATATAATAAAAACAAAAAATGCACCTTGGTAATTGTTTATTTAAACACTTTGAAATCTTCGTGTCGAAAAATTAAACTGACTCAGAATTTTCTTCCCTACATAAATAATCAATAATTGCAAAGGAAAGAAATTGAAAAAAAAAGAATTTTCAAATTAGAAAAGAAATATATACATTGAAGATATTCGCTCCGGCTGGGACTCGAACCCAGGCCACTCGCTTGGAAGACCAGCGGTCTAGCCATTAGGCTATCGGAGTTCTGTCGAGCGGAGTCTTACTGCCTGACTGATACTGCCTGACTGACAGACTGACTCACTGACTGACTGATACTGACTGACTGACTCACTGACTGACCGAGACTGACTGACTAACTGCCTGACTGACTGAGACTGGACTGACTGACTGACTGACTGACTAACTGACTGACTGAGACTGACTGACTGACTGCTTGACTCTCTGACTGGCTATTTCACTGACTGACTGAATGACTAAATGACTGACTGACACTGACTGACTGACTGCTTGACTACCTGACTGACTGCTTGACTGACTAACTGACTGGACAGGACTGACCGACTGACTGACTGACAGACTGACTGAATAAGGATGACTGACAGACTGACTGAATAAGGCTGACTGATTGACTGACTGACAGACTGACTGAATAAGGCTGACCGACTGACTGACTGCCTGACTGAATGACTGACTGACTGACTGACCGAGACTGACTGACTGACTGACTGAGACTGGACTGGACTGACTGACTGACTGACTGACTGAGACTGACTGACTGCTTTAGTGACTAACTGACTGCACAGGACTGACCGACTGACTGACTGACTGACTGCCTGACTGACTGACTGACTGAATGACTGACTGACTGAGACTAAATGACTGACTGCTTGACTGACTGGCTGAAGGACTAACTGACTGACTGAGTGACTGACTGACTGGACTGACTGACTGAGACTGAATGACTGAGTGCTTGACTGATTGACTGTCAGACTGACTGACTGACTTCGCAAAAGGGAAAAATAAAAAAAAAAGAATTATAAAAAAAATATTTGCATTTAAGATTTCCTTTCCGGCCGGGACTCGAACCCAGTACCACGCGCTAGGAACCCAACGGTCTAGCCATTAGGCTATCGGAGCTCTGTCGATGGAAGTCTTAAATATAATAAAAACAAAAAATGCACCTTGGTAATTATTGATTCAAACACTTTGAAATTTACAGGTCGAATAAATAAACTGACTCAGAATTTTTCTCCCTACATAAATAATCAATATTCGCAAAAGAGAAAAATTAAAAAAAAAAAATAAGAAGAAATTTCAAATTAGAAACTAAAAGTATACATTGAAGATTTTCGTTCAGGCTGGGACTCGAACCCAGGGCCACTCGCTTGGAAGCCTAACACTCTAGCCATTAGTCTATGGGAGCTCTCTCGGTGGGAGTTTTAAATATAATAAAAACAAAAAATGCACCTTGGTAATTGTTTATTTAAACACTTTGAAATCTTCGTGTCGAAAAATTAAACTGACTCAGAATTTTCTTCCCTACATAAATAATCAATAATTGCAAAGGAAAGAAATTGAAAAAAAAAAGAATTTTCAAATTAGAAAAGAAATATATACATTGAAGATATTCGCTCCGGCTGGGACTCGAACCCAGGCCACTCGCTTGGAAGACCAGCGGTCTAGCCATTAGGCTATCGGAGTTCTGTCGAGCGGAGTCTTACTGCCTGACTGATACTGCCTGACTGACAGACTGACTCACTGACTGACTGATACTGACTGACTGACTCACTGACTGACCGAGACTGACTGACTAACTGCCTGACTGACTGAGACTGGACTGACTGACTGACTGACTGACTAACTGACTGACTGAGACTGACTGACTGACTGCTTGACTCTCTGACTGGCTATTTCACTGACTGACTGAATGACTAAATGACTGACTGACACTGACTGACTGACTGCTTGACTACCTGACTGACTGCTTGACTGACTAACTGACTGGACAGGACTGACCGACTGACTGACTGACAGACTGACTGAATAAGGATGACTGACAGACTGACTGAATAAGGCTGACTGATTGACTGACTGACAGACTGACTGAATAAGGCTGACCGACTGACTGACTGCCTGACTGAATGACTGACTGACTGACTGACCGAGACTGACTGACTGACTGACTGAGACTGGACTGGACTGACTGACTGACTGACTGACTGAGACTGACTGACTGCTTTAGTGACTAACTGACTGCACAGGACTGACCGACTGACTGACTGACTGACCGACTGACTGACTGACTGACTGAATGACTGACTGATTGAGACTAAATGACTGACTGCTTGACTGACTGGCTGAAGGACTAACTGACTGACTGAGTGACTGACTGACTGGACTGACTGACTGAGACTGAATGACTGAGTGCTTGACTGATTGACTGTCAGACTGACTGACTGACTTCGCAAAAGGGAAAAATAAAAAAAAAGAATTATAAAATTAGAAAAAAATATTTGCATTTAAGATTTCCTTTCCGGCCGGGACTCGAACCCAGTACCTCGCGCTAGGAACCCAACGGTCTAGCCATTAGGCTATCGGAGCTCTGTCGATGGAAGTCTTAAATATAATAAAAACAAAAAATGCACCTTGGTAATTATTGATTCAAACACTTTGAAATTTACAGGTCGAATAAATAAACTGACTCAGAATTTTTCTCCCTACATAAATAATCAATATTCGCAAAAGAGAAAAATTAAAAAAAAAAAGAAGAAGAAATTTCAAATTAGAAACTAAAAGTATACATTGAAGATTTTCGTTCAGGCTGGGACTCGAACCCAGGGCCACTCGCTTGGAAGCCTAGCACTCTAGCCATTAGTCTATGGGAGCTCTGTCGGTGGGAGTTTTAAATATAATAAAAACAAAAAATGCACCTTGGTAATTGTTTATTTAAACACTTTGAAATCTTCGTGTCGAAAAATTAAACTGACTCAGAATTTTCTTCCCTACATAAATAATCAATAATTGCAAAGGAAAGAAATTGAAAAAAAAAAGAGTTTTCAAATTAGAAAAGAAATATATACATTGAAGATATTCGCTCCGGCTGGGACTCGAACCCAGGCCACTCGCTTGGAAGACCAGCGGTCTAGCCATTAGGCTATCGGAGTTCTGTCGAGCGGAGTCTTACTGCCTGACTGATACTGCCTGACTGACAGACTGACTCACTGACTGACTGATATTGACTGACTGACTCAATGACTGACCGAGACTGACTGACTAACTGCCTGACTGACTGAGACTGGACTGACTGACTGACTGACTGACTAACTGACTGACTGAGACTGACTGACTGACTGCTTGACTCTCTGACTGGCTATTTCACTGACTGACTGAATGACTAAATGACTGACTGACACTGACTGACTGACTGCTTGACTACCTGACTGACTGCTTGACTGACTAACTGACTGGACAGGACTGACCGACTGACAGACTGACTGAATAAGGATGACTGACAGACTGACTGAATAAGGATGACTGACTGACTGATTGACAGACTGACTGAATAAGGCTGACCGACTGACTGACTGCCTGACTGACTGACTGACTGAATGACTGACTGACTGACTGACCGAGACTGACTGACTGACTGACTAAGACTGGACTGGACTGACTGACTGACTGACTGATTGAGACTGACTGACTGCTTTAGTGACTAACTGACTGCACAGGACTGACCGACTGACTGACTGACTGACTGCCTGACTGACTGACTGACTGAATGACTGACTGACTGAGACTAAATGACTGACTGCTTGACTGACTGGCTGAAGGACTAACTGACTGACTGAGTGACTGACTGACTGGACTGACTGACTGAGACTGAATGACTGAGTGCTTGACTGATTGACTGTCAGACTGACTGACTGACTTCGCAAAAGGGAAAAATAAAAAAAAAAGAATTATAAAATTAGAAAAAAATATTTGCATTTAAGATTTCCTTTCCGGCCGGGACTCGAACCCAGGGCCACTCGCTTGGAAGCCTAACACTCTAGCCATTAGTCTATGGGAGCTCTGTCGGTGGGCGTTTTAAATATAATAAAAACAAAAAATGCACCTTGGTAATTGTTTATTTAAACACTTTGAAATCTTCGTGTCGAAAAATTAAACTGACTCAGAATTTTCTTCCCTACATAAATAATCAATAATTGCAAAGGAAAGAAATTGAAAAAAAAAAGAATTTTCAAATTAGAAAAGAAATATATACATTGAAGATATTCGCTCCGGCTGGGACTCGAACCCAGGCCACTCGCTTGGAAGACCAGCGGTCTAGCCATTAGGCTATCGGAGTTCTGTCGAGCGGAGTCTTACTGCCTGACTGATACTGCCTGACTGAGAGACTGACTCACTGACTGACTGATACTGACTGACTGACCGAGACTGACTGACTAACTGCCTGACTGACTGAGACTGGACTGACTCACTGACTGACTGACTGACTGACTAACTGACTGACTGAGACTGACTGCTTGACTCTCTGACTGGCTATTTCACTGACTGACTGAATGACTAAATGACTGACTGACACTGACTGACTGACTGCTTGACTACCTGACTGACTGCTTGACTGACTAACTGACTGGACAGGACTGACCGACTGACTGACTGACAGACTGACTGAATAAGGCTGACTGACTGACTGACAGACTGACTGAATAAGGCTGACCGACTGACTGACTGCCTGACTGACTGACTGACTGAATGACTGACTGACTGACTGACCGAGACTGACTGACTGACTGACTGAGACTGGACTGGACTGACTGACTGACTGACTGACTGAGACTGACTGACTGCTTTAGTGACTAACTGACTGCACAGGACTGACCGACTGACTGACTGACTGACTGCCTGACTGACTGACTGACTGAATGACTGACTGACTGAGACTAAATGACTGACTGCTTGACTGACTGGCTGAAGGACTAACTGACTGACTGAGTGACTGACTGACTGGACTGACTGACTGAGACTGAATGACTGAGTGCTTGACTGATTGACTGTCAGACTGACTGACTGACTTCGCAAAAGGGAAAAATAAAAAAAAAAGAATTATAAAATTAGAAAAAAATATTTGCATTTAAGATTTCCTTTCCGGCTGGGATTTGAACCCAGGGCGACACTCATGGAAGCCCAACGCTCTCGCCAATATACTATCGGATCTCTGTTGATCGGTGTCTTAATTATAATAAAAACAAAAAATGCACCTTAGTAATTATTGATCTAAAATCTTTGAAATCTAAAGGTCGAATGATTAAACTGACTCAGAATTTTCTTCCGTACATAAATAATCCATATTTGCAAAAGAAAGAAATTGAAAAAAAAAAGAATCTTCAAATTAGAAGAGAAATATATACATGGAAGATTTTCGTTCCGGCCGGGACTCGAACCCAGTACCACGCGCTTGGAACCCATCGGTCTAGCCATTAGGCTATCGGAGCTCTGTCGATGGAAGTCTTAAATATAATAAAAACAAAAAATGCACCTTGGTAATTATTGATTCAAACACTTTGAAATTTACAGGTCGAATAATTAAACTGACTCAGAATTTTTCTCCCTACATAAATAATCAATATTCGCAAAAGAGAAAAATTTAAAAAAAAAAAAGAAGAAGAAATTTCAAATTAGAAACTAAAAGTATACATTGAAGATTTTCGTTCAGGCTGGGACTCGAACCCAGGGCCACTCGCTTTGAAGCCTAACACTCTAGCCTTTAGTCTATGGGAGCTCTGTCGGTGGGAGTTTTAAATATAATAAAAACAAAAAATGCACCTTGGTAATTGTTTATTTAAACACTTTGAAATCTTCGTGTCGAAAAATTAAACTGACTCAGAATTTTCTTCCCTACATAAATAATCAATAATTGCAAAGGAAAGAAATTGAAAAAAAAAGAATTTTCAAATTAGAAAAGAAATATATACATTGAAGATATTCGCTCCGGCTGGGACTCGAACCCAGGCCACTCGCTTGGAGGACCAGCGGTCTAGCCATTAGGCTATCGGAGTTCTGTCGAGCGGAGTCTTACTGCCTGACTGATACTGCCTGACTGACAGACTGACTCACTGACTGACTGATGCTGACTGACTGACTCACTGACTGACCGAGACTGACTGACTAACTGCCTGACTGACTGAGACTGGACTGACTGACTGACTGACTGACTGACTAACTGACTGACTGAGACTGACTGACTGACTGCTTGACTCTCTGACTGGATATTTCACTGACTGACTGAATGACTAAATGACTGACTGACACTGACTGACTGACTGCTTGACTACCTGACTGACTGCTTGACTGACTAACTGACTGGACAGGACTGACCGACTGACTGACTGACAGACTGACTGAATAAGGATGACTGACAGACTGACTGAATAAGGCTGACCGACTGACTGACTGCCTGACTGACTGACTGACTGAATGACTGTCTGACTGACTGACCGAGACTGACTGACTGACTGACTGAGACTGGACTGGACTGACTGACTGACTGACTGACTGAGACTGACTGACTGCTTTAGTGACTAACTGACTGCACAGGACTGACCGACTGACTGACTGACTGACTGCCTGACTGACTGACTGACTGAATGACTGACTGACTGAGACTAAATGACTGACTGCTTGACTGACTGGCTGAAGGACTAACTGACTGACTGAGTGACTGACTGACTGGACTGACTGACTGAGACTGAATGACTGAGTGCTTGACTGATTGACTGTCAGACTGACTGACTGACTTCGCAAAAGGGAAAAATAAAAAAAAAAGTATTATAAAATTAGAAAAAAATATTTGCATTTAAGATTTCCTTTCCGGCCGGGACTCGAACCCAGTACCACGCGCTAGGAACCCAACGGTCTAGCCATTAGGCTATCGGAGCTCTGTCGATGGAAGTCTTAAATATAATAAAAACCAAAAATGCACCTTGGTAATTATTGATTCAAACACTTTGAAATTTACAGGTCGAATAATTAAACTGACTCAGAATTTTTCTCCCTACATAAATAATCAATATTCGCAAAAGAGAAAAATTAAAAAAAAAAGAAGAAATTTCAAATTAGAAACTAAAAGTATACATTGAAGATTTTCGTTCAGGCTGGGACTCGAACCCAGGGCCACTCGCTTGGAAGCCTAACACTCTAGCCATTAGTCTATGGGAGCTCTGTCGGTGGGAGTTTTAAATATAATAAAAACAAAAAATGCACCTTGGTAATTGTTTATTTAAACACTTTGAAATCTTCGTGTCGAAAAATTAAACTGACTCAGAATTTTCTTCCCTACATAAATAATCAATAATTGCAAAGGAAAGAAATTGAAAAAAAAAAGAATTTTCAAATTAGAAAAGAAATATATACATTGAAGAAATTCGCTCCGGCTGGGACTCGAACCCAGGCCACTCGCTTGGAAGACCAGCGGTCTAGCCATTAGGCTATCGGAGTTCTGTCGAGCGGAGTCTTACTGCCTGACTGATACTGCCTGACTGACAGACTGACTCACTGACTGACTGACTGACTCACTGACTGACCGAGACTGACTGACTAACTGCCTGACTGACTGAGACTGGACTGACTGACTGACTGACTGACTGACTAACTGACTGACTGAGACTGACTGACTGACTGCTTGACTCTCTGACTGGCTATTTCACTGACTGACTGAATGACTAAATGACTGACTGACACTGACTGACTGACTGCTTGACTGACTAACTGACTGGACAGGACTGACCGACTGACTGACTGACAGACTGACTGAATAAGGAGGACTGACAGACTGACTGAATAAGGCTGACTGACTGACTGACTGACAGACTGACTGAATAAGGCTGACCGACTGACTGACTGCCTGACGGACTGACTGACTGAATGACTGTCTGACTGACTGACCGAGACTGACTGACTGACTGACTGAGACTGGACTGGACTGACTGACTGACTGACTGACTGAGACTGACTGACTGCTTTAGTGACTATCTGACTGCACAGGACTGACCGACTGACTGACTGACTGACTGCCTGACTGACTGACTGACTGAATGACTGACTGACTGAGACTAAATGACTGACTGCTTGACTGACTGGCTGAAGGACTAACTGACTGACTGAGTGACTGACTGACTGGACTGACTGACTGAGACTGCATGACTGAGTGCTTGACTGATTGACTGTCAGACTGACTGACTGACTTCGCAAAAGGGAAAAATAAAAAAAAAGAATTATAAAATTAGAAAAAAATATTTGCATTTAAGATTTCCTTTCCGGATGGGATTTGAACCCAGGGCGACACTCATGGAAGCCCAACGCTCTCGCCAATATACTATCGGATCTCTGTTGATCGCTGTCTTAATTATAATAAAAACAAAAAATGCACCTTAGTAATTATTGATCTAAAATCTTTGAAATCTAAAGGTCGAATGATTAAACTGACTCAGAATTTTCTTCCGTACATAAATAATCCATATTTGCAAAAGAAAGAAATTGAAAAAAAAAAATCTTCAAATTAGAAGAGAAATATATACATGGAAGATTTTCGTTCCGGCCGGGACTCGAACCCAGTACCACGCGCTTGGAACCCAACGGTCTAGCCATTAGGCTATCGGAGCTCTTTCGATGGAAGTCTTAAATATAATAAAAACAAAAAATGCACCTTGGTAATTATTGATTCAAACACTTTGAAATTTACAGGTCGAATAATTAAACTGACTCAGAATTTTTCTCCCTACATAAATAATCAATATTCGCAAAAGAGAAAAATTAAAAAAAAAAGAAGAAGACATTTCAAATTAGAAACTAAAAGTATACATTGAAGATTTTCGTTCAGGCTGGGCCTCGAACCCAGGGCCACTCGCATGGAAGCCTAACACTCTAGCTATTAGTCTATGGGAGCTCTGTCGGTGGGAGTTTTAAATATAATAAAAACAAAAAATGCACCTTGGTAATAGTTTATTTAAACACTTTGAAATCTTCGTGTCGAAAAATTAAACTGACTCAGAATTTTCTTCCCTACATAAATAATCAATAATTGCAAAGGAAAGAAATTGAAAAAAAAAGAATTTTCAAATTAGAAAAGAAACACATACATTGAAGATATTCGCTCCGGCTGGGACTCGAACCCAGGCCACTCGCTTGGAAGACCAGCGGTCTAGCCATTAGGCTATCGGAGTTCTATCGAGCGGAGTCTTACTGCCTGACTGATACTGCCTGACTGACAGACTGACTCACTGACTGACTGATACTGACTGACTGACTCACTGACTGACCGAGACTGACTGACTAACTGCCTGACTGACTGAGACTGGACTGACTGACTGACTGACTGACTGACTGACTAACTGACTGACTGAGACTGACTGACTGACTGCTTGACTCTCTGACTGGCTATTTCACTGACTGACTGAATGACTAAATGACTGACTGACACTGACTGACACTGACTGACTGACTGCTTGACTACCTGACTGACTGCTTGACTGACTAACTGACTGGACAGGACTGACCGACTGACTGACTGACAGACTGACTGAATAAGGATGACTGACAGACTGACTGAATAAGGCTGACCGACTGACTGACTGCCTGACTGACTGACTGACTGAATGACTGACTGACTGACTGAATGACTGACTGACTGACTGACCGAGACTGACTGACTGACTGACTGAGACTGGACTGGACTGACTGACTGACTGACTGACTGAGACTGACTGACTGCTTTAGTGACTAACTGACTGCACAGGACTGACCGACTGACTGACTGACTGACTGCCTGACAGACTGACTGACTGAATGACTGACTGACTGAGACTAAATGACTGACTGCTTGACTGACTGGCTGAAGGACTAACTGACTGACTGAGTGACTGACTGACTGGACTGACTGACTGAGACTGAATGACTGAGTGCTTGACTGATTGACTGTCAGACTGACTGACTGACTTCGCAAAAGGGAAAAATAAAAAAAAGAATTATAAAATTAGAAAAAAATATTTGCATTTAAGATTTCCTTTCCGGCTGGGATTTGAACCCAGGGCGACACTCATGGAAGCCCAACGCTCTCGCCAATATACTATCGGATCTCTGTTGATCGGTGTCTTAATTATAATAAAAACAAAAAATGCACCTTAGTAATTATTGATCTAAAATTTTTGAAATCTAAAGGTCGAATGATTAAACTGACACAGAATTTTCTTCCGTACATAAATAATCCATATTTGCAAAAGAAAGAAATTGAAAAAAAAAAAGAACCTTCAAATTAGAAGAGAAATATATACATGGAAGATTTTCGTTCCGGCCGGGACTCGAACCCAGTACCACGCGCTTGGAACCCAACGGTCTAGCCATTAGGCTATCGGAGCTCTGTCGATGGAAGTCTTAAATATAATAAAAACAAAAAATGCACCTTGGTAATTATTGATTCAAACACTTTGAAATTTACAGGTCGAATAATTAAACTGACTCAGAATTTTTCTCCCTACATAAATAATCAATATTCGCAAAAGAGAAAAATTAAAAAAAAAAGAAGAAGAAATTTCAAATTAGAAACTAAAATTATACATTGAAGATTTTCGTTCAGGCTGGGACTCGAACCCAGGGCCACTCGCTTGGAAGCCTAACACTCTAGCCATTAGTCTATGGGAGCTCTGTCGGTGGGATTTTTAAATATAATAAAAACAAAAAATGCACCTTGGTAATTGTTTATTTAAACACTTTGAAATCTTCGTGTCGAAAAATTAAACTGACTCAGAATTTTCTTCCCTACATAAATAATCAATAATTGCAAAGGAAAGAAATAGAAAAAAAAAAGAATTTTCAAATTAGAAAAGAAATATATACATTGAAGATATTCGCTCCGGCTGGGACTCGAACCCAGGCCACTCGCTTGGAAGACCAGCGGTCTAGCCATTAGGCTATCGGAGTTCTGTCGAGCGGAGTCTTACTGCCTGACTGATACTGCCTGACTGACAGACTGACTCACTGACTGACTGATACTGACTGACTGACTCACTAACTGACCGAGACTGACTGACTAACTGCCTGACTGACTGAGACTGGAGTGACTGACTGACTGACTGACTGACTGACTGACTGCTTGACTGAGACTGACTGACTGACTGCTTGACCCTCTGACTGGCTATTTCACTGACTGACTGAATGACTAAATGACTGACTGACACTGACTGACTGACTGCTTGACTACCTGACTAACTGCTTGACTGACTAACTGACTGGACAGGACTGACCGACTGACTGACTGACAGACTGACTGAATAAGGATGACTGACAGACTGACTGAATAAGGCTGACTGACTGACTGACTGACAGACTGACTGAATAAGGCTGACCGACTGACTGACTGCCTGACTGACTGAATGACTGACTGACTGACTGACCGAGACTGACTGACTGACTGACTGAGACTGGACTGGACTGACTGACTGACTGACTGAGACTGCTGACTGCTTTAGTGACTAACTGACTGCACAGGACTGACCGACTGACTGACTGACTGACTGACTGACTGACTGAATGACTGACTGACTGAGACTAAATGACTGACTGCTTGACTGACTGGCTGAAGGACTGACTGACTGACTGAGTGACTGACTGACTGGACTGACTGACTGAGACTGAATGACTGAGTGCTTGACTGATTGACTGTCAGACTGACTGACTGACTTCGCAAAAGGGAAAAATAAAAAAAAAAAGAATTATAAAATTAGAAAAAAATATTTGCATTTAAGATTTCCTTTCTGGCTGGGATTTGAACCCAGGGCGACACTCATGGAAGCCCAACGCTCTCGCCAATATACTATCGGATCTCTGTTGATCGGTGTCTTAATTATAATAAAAACAAAAAATGCACCTTAGTAATTATTGATCTAAAATCTTTGAAATCTAAAGGTCGAATGATTAAACTGACTCAGAATTTTCTTCCGTACATAAATAATCCATATTTGCAAAAGAAAGAAATTAAAAAAAAAAAGAATCTTCAAATTAGAAGAGAAATATATACATGGAAGATTTTCGTTCCGGCCGGGACTCGAACCCAGTACCACGCGCTTGGAACCAAACGGTCTAGCCATTAGGCTATCGGAGCTCTGTCGATGGAAGTCTTAAATATAATAAAAACAAAAAATGCACCTTGGTAATTATTGATTCAAACACTTTGAAATTTACAGGTCGAATAATTAAACTGACTCAGAATTTTTCTCCCTACATAAATAATCAATATTCGCAAAAGAGAAAAATTAAAAAAAAAAGAAGAAGAAATTTCAAATTAGAAACTAAAAGTATACATTGAAGATTTTCGTTCAGGCTGGGACTCGAACCCAGGGCCACTCGCTTGGAAGCCTAACACTCTAGCCATTAGTCTATGGGAGCTCTGTCGGTGGGAGTTTTAAATATAATAAAAACAAAAAATGCACCTTGGTAATTGTTTATTTAAACACTTTGAAATCTTCGTGTCGAAAAATTAAACTGACTCAGAATTTTCTTCCCTACATAAATAATCAATAATTGCAAAGGAAAGAAATTGAAAAAAAAAAGAGTTTTCAAATTAGAAAAGAAATTTATACATTGAAGATATTCGCTCCGGCTGGGACTCGAACCCAGGCCACTCGCTTGGAAGACCAGCGGTCTAGCCATTAGGCTATCGGAGTTCTGGCGAGCGGAGTCTTACTGCCTGACTGATACTGCCTGACTGACAGAGTGACTCACTGACTGACTGATACTGACTGACTGACTCACTGACTGATCGAGACTGACTGACTAACTGCCTGACTGACTGAGACTGGACTGACTGACTGACTGACTGACTAACTGACTGACTGAGACTGACTAACTGACTGACTGAGACTGACTGACTGACTGCTTGACTCTCTGACTGGCTATTTCACTGACTGACTGAATGACTAAATGACTGACTGACACTGACTGACTGACTGAATGCTTGACTGACTAACTGACTGGACAGGACTGACCGACTGACTGACTGACAGACTGACTGAATAAGGATGACTGACAGACTGACTGAATAAGGCTGACTGACTGACTGACTGACTGACAGACTGACTGAATAAGGCTGACCGACTGACTGACTGCCTGACTGACTGACTGACTGAATGACTGACTGACTGACTGACCGAGACTGACTGACTGACTGACTGAGACTGGACTGGACTGACTGACTGACTGAGACTGACTGACTGAGACTGACTGACTGCTTTAGTGACTAACTGACTGCACAGGACTGACCGACTGACTGACTGACTGACTGCCTGACTGACTGACTGACTGAATGACTGACTGACTGAGACTAAATGACTGACTGCTTGACTGACTGGCTGAAGGACTAACTGACTGAATGAGTGACTGACTGACTGGACTGACTGACTGAGACTGAATGACTGAGTGCTTGACTGATTGACTGTCAGACTGACTGACTGACTTCGCAAAAGGGAAAAATAAAAAAAAAGAATTATAAAATTAGAAAAAAATATTTGCATTTAAGATTTCCTTTCCGGCTGGGATTTGAACCCAGGGCGACACTCATGGAAGCCCAACGCTCTCGCCAATACACTATCGGATCTCTGTTGATCGGTGTCTTAATTATAATAAAAACAAAAAATGCACCTTAGTAATTATTGATCTAAAATCTTTGAAATCTGAAGGTCGAATGATTAAACTGACTCAGAATTTTCTTCCGTACATAAATAATCCATATTTGCAAAAGAAAGAAATTGAAAAAAAAAAAAGAATCTTCAAATTAGAAGAGAAATATATACATGGAAGATTTTCGTTCCGGCCGGGACTCGAACCCAGTACCACGCGCTTGGAACCCAACGGTCTAGCCATTAGGCTATCGGAGCTCTGTCGATGGAAGTCTTAAATATAATAAAAACAAAAAATGCACCTTGGTAATTATTGATTCAAACACTTTGAAATTTACAGGTCGAATAATTAAACTGACTCAGAATTTTTCTCCCTACATAAATAATCAATATTCGCAAAAGAGAAAAATTAAAAAAAAAAGAAGAAGAAATTTCAAATTAGAAACTAAAATTATACATTGAAGATTTTCGTTCAGGCTGGGACTCGAACCCAGGGCCACTCGCTTGGAAGCCTAACACTCTAGCCATTAGTCTATGGGAGCTCTGTCGGTGGGATTTTTAAATATAATAAAAACAAAAAATGCACCTTGGTAATTGTTTATTTAAACACTTTGAAATCTTCGTGTCGAAAAATTAAACTGACTCAGAATTTTCTTCCCTACATAAATAATCAATAATTGCAAAGGAAAGAAATAGAAAAAAAAAAGAATTTTCAAATTAGAAAAGAAATATATACATTGAAGATATTCGCTCCGGCTGGGACTCGAACCCAGGCCACTCGCTTGGAAGACCAGCGGTCTAGCCATTAGGCTATCGGAGTTCTGTCGAGCGGAGTCTTACTGCCTGACTGATACTGCCTGACTGACAGACTGACTCACTGACTGACTGATACTGACTGACTGACTCACTAACTGACCGAGACTGACTGACTAACTGCCTGACTGACTGAGACTGGAGTGACTGACTGACTGACTGACTGACTGACTGACTGCTTGACTGAGACTGACTGACTGACTGCTTGACCCTCTGACTGGCTATTTCACTGACTGACTGAATGACTAAATGACTGACTGACACTGACTGACTGACTGCTTGACTACCTGACTAACTGCTTGACTGACTAACTGACTGGACAGGACTGACCGACTGACTGACTGACAGACTGACTGAATAAGGATGACTGACAGACTGACTGAATAAGGCTGACTGACTGACTGACTGACAGACTGACTGAATAAGGCTGACCGACTGACTGACTGCCTGACTGACTGAATGACTGACTGACTGACTGACCGAGACTGACTGACTGACTGACTGAGACTGGACTGGACTGACTGACTGACTGACTGAGACTGCTGACTGCTTTAGTGACTAACTGACTGCACAGGACTGACCGACTGACTGACTGACTGACTGACTGACTGACTGAATGACTGACTGACTGAGACTAAATGACTGACTGCTTGACTGACTGGCTGAAGGACTGACTGACTGACTGAGTGACTGACTGACTGGACTGACTGACTGAGACTGAATGACTGAGTGCTTGACTGATTGACTGTCAGACTGACTGACTGACTTCGCAAAAGGGAAAAATAAAAAAAAAAGAATTATAAAATTAGAAAAAAATATTTGCATTTAAGATTTCCTTTCTGGCTGGGATTTGAACCCAGGGCGACACTCATGGAAGCCCAACGCTCTCGCCAATATACTATCGGATCTCTGTTGATCGGTGTCTTAATTATAATAAAAACAAAAAATGCACCTTAGTAATTATTGATCTAAAATCTTTGAAATCTAAAGGTCGAATGATTAAACTGACTCAGAATTTTCTTCCGTACATAAATAATCCATATTTGCAAAAGAAAGAAATTAAAAAAAAAAAGAATCTTCAAATTAGAAGAGAAATATATACATGGAAGATTTTCGTTCCGGCCGGGACTCGAACCCAGTACCACGCGCTTGGAACCAAACGGTCTAGCCATTAGGCTATCGGAGCTCTGTCGATGGAAGTCTTAAATATAATAAAAACAAAAAATGCACCTTGGTAATTATTGATTCAAACACTTTGAAATTTACAGGTCGAATAATTAAACTGACTCAGAATTTTTCTCCCTACATAAATAATCAATATTCGCAAAAGAGAAAAATTAAAAAAAAAAGAAGAAGAAATTTCAAATTAGAAACTAAAAGTATACATTGAAGATTTTCGTTCAGGCTGGGACTCGAACCCAGGGCCACTCGCTTGGAAGCCTAACACTCTAGCCATTAGTCTATGGGAGCTCTGTCGGTGGGAGTTTTAAATATAATAAAAACAAAAAATGCACCTTGGTAATTGTTTATTTAAACACTTTGAAATCTTCGTGTCGAAAAATTAAACTGACTCAGAATTTTCTTCCCTACATAAATAATCAATAATTGCAAAGGAAAGAAATTGAAAAAAAAAAGAGTTTTCAAATTAGAAAAGAAATTTATACATTGAAGATATTCGCTCCGGCTGGGACTCGAACCCAGGCCACTCGCTTGGAAGACCAGCGGTCTAGCCATTAGGCTATCGGAGTTCTGGCGAGCGGAGTCTTACTGCCTGACTGATACTGCCTGACTGACAGAGTGACTCACTGACTGACTGATACTGACTGACTGACTCACTGACTGATCGAGACTGACTGACTAACTGCCTGACTGACTGAGACTGGACTGACTGACTGACTGACTGACTAACTGACTGACTGAGACTGACTAACTGACTGACTGAGACTGACTGACTGACTGCTTGACTCTCTGACTGGCTATTTCACTGACTGACTGAATGACTAAATGACTGACTGACACTGACTGACTGACTGAATGCTTGACTGACTAACTGACTGGACAGGACTGACCGACTGACTGACTGACAGACTGACTGAATAAGGATGACTGACAGACTGACTGAATAAGGCTGACTGACTGACTGACTGACTGACAGACTGACTGAATAAGGCTGACCGACTGACTGACTGCCTGACTGACTGACTGACTGAATGACTGACTGACTGACTGACCGAGACTGACTGACTGACTGACTGAGACTGGACTGGACTGACTGACTGACTGAGACTGACTGACTGAGACTGACTGACTGCTTTAGTGACTAACTGACTGCACAGGACTGACCGACTGACTGACTGACTGACTGCCTGACTGACTGACTGACTGAATGACTGACTGACTGAGACTAAATGACTGACTGCTTGACTGACTGGCTGAAGGACTAACTGACTGAATGAGTGACTGACTGACTGGACTGACTGACTGAGACTGAATGACTGAGTGCTTGACTGATTGACTGTCAGACTGACTGACTGACTTCGCAAAAGGGAAAAATAAAAAAAAAGAATTATAAAATTAGAAAAAAATATTTGCATTTAAGATTTCCTTTCCGGCTGGGATTTGAACCCAGGGCGACACTCATGGAAGCCCAACGCTCTCGCCAATACACTATCGGATCTCTGTTGATCGGTGTCTTAATTATAATAAAAACAAAAAATGCACCTTAGTAATTATTGATCTAAAATCTTTGAAATCTGAAGGTCGAATGATTAAACTGACTCAGAATTTTCTTCCGTACATAAATAATCCATATTTGCAAAAGAAAGAAATTGAAAAAAAAAAAGAATCTTCAAATTAGAAGAGAAATATATACATGGAAGATTTTCGTTCCGGCCGGGACTCGAACCCAGTACCACGCGCTTGGAACCCAACGGTCTAGCCATTAGGCTATCGGAGCTCTGTCGATGGAAGTCTTAAATATAATAAAAACAAAAAATGCACCTTGGTAATTATTGATTCAAACACTTTGAAATTTACAGGTCGAATAATTAAACTGACTCAGAATTTTTCTCCCTACATAAATAATCAATATTCGCAAAAGAGAAAAATTAAAAAAAAAAGAAGAAGAAATTTCAAATTAGAAACTAAAAGTATACATTGAAGATTTTCGTTCAGGCTGGGACTCGAACCCAGGGCCACTCGCATGGAAGCCTAACACTCTAGCCATTAGTCTATGGGAGCTCTGTCGGTGGGAGTTTTAAATATAATAAAAACAAAAAATGCACCTTGGTAATTGTTTATTTAAACACTTTGAAATCTTCGTGTCGAAAAATTAAACTGACTCAGAATTTTCTTCCCTACATAAATAATCAATAATTGCAAAGGAAAGAAATTGAAAAAAAAAAAAAGAATTTTCAAATTAGAAAAGAAATTTATACATTGAAGATATTCGCTCCGGCTGGGACTCGAACCCAGACCACTCGCTTGGAAGACCAGCGGTCTAGCCATTAGGCTATCGGAGTTCTGTCGAGCGGAGTCTTACTGCCTGACTGATACTGCCTGACTGACAGACTGACTCACTGACTGACTGATACTGACTGACTGATACTGACTGACTGACTCACTGACTGACCGAGACTGACTGACTAACTGCCTGACTGACTGAGACTGGACTGACTGACTGACTGACTGACTGACTGACTAACTGACTGACTGAGACTGACTGACTGACTGCTTGACTCTCTGACTGGCTATTTCACTGACTGACTGAATGACTAAATGACTGACTGACACTGACTGACTGACTGCTTGACTACCTGACTGACTGCTTGACTGACTAACTGACTGGACAGGACTGACCGACTGACTGACTGACAGACTGACTGAATAAGAATGACTGACAGACTGACTGAATAAGGCTGACTGACTGACTGACTGACAGACTGACTGAATAAGGCTGACTGACTGACTGACCGAGACTGACTGACTGACTGACTGAGACTGGACTGGACTGACTGACTGACTGACTGACTGAGACTGACTGACTGCTTTAGTGACTAACTGACTGCACAGGACTGACCGACTGACTGACTGACTGACTGCCTGACTGACTGACTGACTGAATGACTGACTGACTGAGACTAAATGACTGACTGCTTGACTGACTGGCTGAAGGACTAACTGACTGACTGAGTGACTGACGGACTGGACTGACTGACTGAGACTGAATGACTGAGTGCTTGACTGATTGACTGTCAGACTGACTGACTGACTTTGCAAAAGGGAAAAATAAAAAAAAAGAATTATAAAATTAGAAAAAAATATTTGCATTTAAGATCTCCTTTCCGGCTGGGATTTGAACCCAGGGCGACACTCATGGAAGCCCAACGCTCTCGCCAATATACTATCGGATCTCTGTTGATCGGTGTCTTAATTATAATAAAAACAAAAAATGCACCTTAGTAATTATTGATCTAAAATCTTTGAAATCTAAAGGTCGAATGATTAAACTGACTCAGAATTTTCTTCCGTACATAAATAATCCATATTTGCAAAAGGAAGAAATTGAAAAAAAAAAAAGAATCTTCAAATTAGAAGAGAAATATATACATGGAAGATTTTCGTTCCGGCCGGGACTCGAACCCAGTACCACGCGCTTGGAACCCAACGGTCTAGCCATTATGCTATCGAGCTCTGTCGATGGAAGTCTTAAATATAATAAAAACAAAAAATGCACCTTGGTAATTATTGATTCAAACACTTTGAAATTTACAGGTCGAATAATTAAACTGACTCAGAATTTTTCTCCCTACATAAATAATCAATATTCGCAAAAGAGAAAAATTAAAAAAAAAAGAAGAAGAAATTTCAAATTAGAAACTAAAAGTATACATTGAAGATTTTCGTTCAGGCTGGGACTCGAACCCAGGGCCACTCGCTTGGAAGCCTAACACTCTAGCCATTAGTCTATGGGAGCTCTGTCGATGGGAGTTTTAAATATAATAAAAACAAAAAATGCACCTTGGTAATTGTTTATTTAAGCACTTTGAAATCTTCGTGTCGAAAAATTAAACTGACTCAGAATTTTCTTCCCTACATAAATAATCAATAATTGCAAAGGAAAGAAATTGAAAAAAAAAGAATTTTCAAATTAGAAAAGAAATATATACATTGAAGATATTCGCTCCGGCTGGGACTCGAACCCAGGCCACTCGCTTGGAAGACCAGCGGTCTAGCCATTAGGCTATCGGAGTTCTGTCGAGCGGATTCTTACTGCCTGACTGATACTGCCTGACTGACAGACTGACTCACTGACTGACTGATACTGACTGACTGACTCACTGACTGACCGAGACTGACTGACTAACTGCCTGACTGACTGAGACTGGACTGACTGACTGACTGACTGACTGACTGACTAACTGACTGACTGAGACTGACTGACTGACTGCTTGACTCTCTGACTGGCTATTTCACTGACTGACTGAATGACTAAATGACTGACTGACCCTGACTGACTGACTGCTTGACTACCTGACTGACTGCTTGACTGACTAACTGACTGGACAGGACTGACCGACTGACTGACTGACATACTGACTGAATAAGGATGACTGACAGACTGACTGAATAAGGCTGACTGACTGACTGACTGACAGACTGACTGAATAAGGCTGACCGACTGACTGACTGCCTGACTGACTGACTGACTGAATGACTGACTGACTGACTGACCGAGACTGACTGACTGACTGACTGAGACTGGACTGGACTGACTGACTGACTGACTGAGACTGACTGACTGCTTTAGTGACTAACTGACTGCACAGGACTGACTGACTGACTGCCTGACTGACTGACTGACTGAATGACTGACTGACTGAGACTAAATGACTGACTGCTTGACTGACTGGCTGAAGGACTAACTGACTGACTGAGTGACTGACTGACTGGACTGACTGACTGAGACTGAATGACTGAGTGCTTGACTGATTGACTGTCAGACTGACTGACTGACTTCGCAAAAGGGAAAAATAAAAACAAAAGAATTATAAAATTAGAAAAACATATTTGCATTTAAGATTTCCTTTCCCGCTGGGATTTGAACCCAGGGCGACACTCATGGAAGCCCAACGCTCTCGCCAATATACTATCGGATCTCTGTTGATCGGTGTCTTAATTATAATAAAAACAAAAAATGCACCTTAGTAATTATTGATCTAAAATCTTTGAAATCTAAAGGTCGAATGATTAAACTGACTCAGAATTTTCTTCCGTACATAAATAATCCATATTTGCAAAAGAAAGAAATTGAAAAAAAAAAGAATCTTCAAATTAGAAGAGAAATATATACATGGAAGATTTGCGTTCCGGCCGGGACTCGAACCCAGTACCACGCGCTTGGAACCCAACGGTCTAGCCATTAGGCTATCGAAGCTCTGTCGATGAAAGTCTTAAATATAATAAAAACAAAAAATGCACCTTGGTAATTATTGATTCAAACACTTTGAAATTTACAGGTCGAATAATTAAACTGACTCAGAATTTTTCTCCCTACATAAATAATCAATATTCGCAAAAGAGAAAAATTAAAAAAAAAAGAAGAAGAAATTTCAAATTAGAAACTAAAAGTATACATTGAAAATTTTCGTTCAGGCTGGGACTCGAACCCAGGGCCACTCGCTTGGAAGCCTAACACTCTAGCCATTAGTCTATGGGAGCTCTGTCGGTGGGAGTTTTAAATATAATAAAAACAAAAAATGCACCTTGGTAATTGTTTATTTAAACACTTTGAAATCTTCGTGTCGAAAAATTAAACTGACTCAGAATTTTCTTCCCTACATAAATAATCAATAATTGCAAAGGAAAGAAATTGAAAAAAAAAAGAGTTTTCAAATTAGAAAAGAAATTTATACATTGAAGATATTCGCTCCGGCTGGGACTCGAACCCAGGCTACTCGCTTGGAAGACCAGCGGTCTAGCCATTAGGCTATCGGAGTTCTGGCGAGCGGAGTCTTACTGCCTGACTGATACTGCCTGACTGACAGACTGACTCACTGACTGACTGATACTGACTGACTGACTCACTGACTGATCGAGACTGACTGACTAACTGCCTGACTGACTGAGACTGGACTGACTGACTGACTGACTGACTAACTGACTGACTGAGACTGACTAACTGACTGACTGAGACTGACTGACTGACTGCTTGACTCTCTGACTGGCTATTTCACTGACTGACTGAATGACTAAATGACTGACTGACACTGACTGACTGACTGCTTGACTACCTGACTGAATGCTTGACTGACTAACTGACTGGACAGGACTGACCGACTGACTGACTGACAGACTGACTGAATAAGGATGACTGACAGACTGACTGAATAAGGCTGACTGACTGACTGACTGACTGACAGACTGACTGAATAAGGCTGACCGACTGACTGACTGCCTGACTGACTGACTGACTGAATGACTGACTGACTGACTGACCGAGACTGACTGACTGACTGACTGAGACTGGACTGGACTGACTGACTGACTGACTGACTGAGACTGACTGACTGAGACTGACTGACTGCTTTAGTGACTAACTGACTGCACAGGACTGACCGACTGACTGACTGACTGACTGCCTGACTGACTGACTGACTGAATGACTGACTGACTGAGACTAAATGACTGACTGCTTGACTGACTGGCTGAAGGACTAACTGACTGAATGAGTGACTGACTGACTGGACTGACTGACTGAGACTGAATGACTGAGTGCTTGACTGATTGACTGTCAGACTGACTGACTGACTTCGCAAAAGGGAAAAATAAAAAAAAAAGAATTATAAAATTAGAAAAAAATATTTGCATTTAAGATTTCCTTTCCGGCTGGGATTTGAACCCAGGGCGACACTCATGGAAGCCCAACGCTCTCGCCAATATACTATCGGATCTCTGTTGATCGGTGTCTTAATTATAATAAAAACAAAAAATGCACCTTAGTAATTATTGATCTAAAATCTTTGAAATCTGAAGGTCGAATGATTAAACTGACTCAGAATTTTCTTCCGTACATAAATAATCCATATTTGCAAAAGAAAGAAATTGAAAAAAAAAAGAATCTTCAAATTAGAAGAGAAATATATACATGGAAGATTTTCGTTCCGGCCGGGACTCGAACCCAGTACCACGCGCTTGGAACCCAACGGTCTAGCCATTAGGCTATCGGAGCTCTGTCGATGGAAGTCTTAAATATAATAAAAACAAAAAATGCACCTTGGTAATTATTGATTCAAACACTTTGAAATTTACAGGTCGAATAATTAAACTGACTCAGAATTTTTCTCCCTACATAAATAATCAATATTCGCAAAAGAGAAAAATTAAAAAAAAAGAAGAAGAAATTTCAAATTAGAAACTAAAAGTATACATTGAAGATTTTCGTTCAGGCTGGGACTCGAACCCAGGGCCACTCGCATGGAAGCCTAACACTCTAGCCATTAGTCTATGGGAGCTCTGTCGGTGGGAGTTTTAAATATAATAAAAACAAAAAATGCACCTTGGTAATTGTTTATTTAAACACTTTGAAATCTTCGTGTCGAAAAATTAAACTGACTCAGAATTTTCTTCCCTACATAAATAATCAATAATTGCAAAGGAAAGAAATTGAAAAAAAAAAGAATTTTCAAATTAGAAAAGAAATTTATACATTGAAGATATTCGCTCCGGCTGGGACTCGAACCCAGACCACTCGCTTGGAAGACCAGCGGTCTAGCCATTAGGCTATCGGAGTTCTGTCGAGCGGAGTCTTACTGCCTGACTGATACTGCCTGACTGACAGACTGACTCACTGACTGACTGATACTGACTGACTGACTCACTGACTGACCGAGACTGACTGACTAACTGCCTGACTGACTGAGACTGGACTGACTGACTGACTGACTGACTGACTGACTAACTGACTGACTGAGACTGACTGACTGACTGCTTGACTCTCTGACTGGCTATTTCACTGACTGACTGAATGACTAAATGACTGACTGACACTGACTGACTGACTGCTTGACTACCTGACTGACTGCTTGACTGACTAACTGACTGGACAGGACTGACCGACTGACTGACTGACAGACTGACTGAATAAGGATGACTGACAGACTGACTGAATAAGGCTGACCGACTGACTGACTGCCTGACTGACTGACTGACTGAATGACTGACTGACTGACTGAATGACTGACTGACTGACTGACCGAGACTGACTGACTGACTGACTGAGACTGGACTGGACTGACTGACTGACTGACTGACTGAGACTGACTGACTGCTTTAGTGACTAACTGACTGCACAGGACTGACCGACTGACTGACTGACTGACTGCCTGACTGACTGACTGACTGAATGACTGACTGACTGAGACTAAATGACTGACTGCTTGACTGACTGGCTGAAGGACTAACTGACTGACTGAGTGACTGACGGACTGGACTGACTGACTGAGACTGAATGACTGAGTGCTTGACTGATTGACTGTCAGACTGACTGACTGACTTTGCAAAAGGGAAAAATAAAAAAAAAAGAATTATAAAATTAGAAAAAAATATTTGCATTTAAGATTTCCTTTCCGGCTGGGATTTGAACCCAGGGCGACACTCATGGAAGCCCAACGCTCTCGCCAATATACTATCGGATCTCTGTTGATCGGTGTCTTAATTATAATAACAACAAAAAATGCACCTTAGTAATTATTGATCTAAAATCTTTGAAATCTAAAGGTCGAATGATTAAACTGACTCAGAATTTTCTTCCGTACATAAATAATCCATATTTGCAAAAGGAAGAAATTGAAAAAAAAAAAAGAATCTTCAAATTAGAAGAGAAATATATACATGAAAGATTTTCGTTCCGGCCGGGACTCGAACCCAGTACCACGCGCTTGGAACCCAACGGTCTAGCCATTAGGCTATCGAGCTCTGTCGATGGAAGTCTTAAATATAATAAAAACAAAAAATGCACCTTGGTAATTATTGATTCAAACACTTTGAAATTTACAGGTCGAATAATTAAACTGACTCAGAATTTTTCTCCCTACATAAATAATCAATATTCGCAAAAGAGAAAAATTAAAAAAAAAAGAAGAAGAAATTTCAAATTAGAAACTAAAAGTATACATTGAAGATTTTCGTTCAGGCTGGGACTCGAACCCAGGGCCACTCGCTTGGAAGCCTAACACTCTAGCCATTAGTCTATGGGAGCTCTGTCGGTGGGAGTTTTAAATATAATAAAAACAAAAAATGCACCTTGGTAATTGTTTATTTAAACACTTTGAAATCTTTGTGTCGAAAAATTAAACTGACTCAGAATTTTCTTCCCTACATAAATAATCAATAATTGCAAAGGAAAGAAATTGAAAAAAAAAAGAATTTTCAAATTAGAAAAGAAATATATACATTGAAGATATTCGCTCCGGCTTGGACTCGAACCCAGGCCACTCGCTTGGAAGACCAGCGGTCTAGCCATTAGGCTATCGGAGTTCTGTCGAGCGGAGTCTTACTGCCTGACTGATACTGCCTGACTGACAGACTGACTCACTGACTGACTGATACTGACTGACTGACTCACTGACTGACCGAGACTGACTGACTAACTGCCTGACTGACTGAGACTGGACTGACTGACTGACTGACTAACTGACTGACTGAGACTGACTGACTGACTGCTTGACTCTCTGACTGGCTATTTCACTGACTGACTGAATGACTAAATGACTGACTGACACTGACTGATTGACTGCTTGACTACCTGACTGACTGCTTGACTGACTAACTGACTGGACAGGACTGATCGACTGACTGACTGACAGACTGACTGAATAACGATGACTGACTGACTGACTGACAGACTGACTGAATAAGGCTGACCGACTGACTGACTGCCTGACTGAATGACTGACTGACTGACTGACCGAGACTGACTGACTGACTGACTGAGACTGGACTGGACTGACTGACTGACTGACTGACTGAGACTGACTGACTGCTTTAGTGACAAACTGACTGCACAGGACTGACCGACTGACTGACTGACTGACTGCCTGACTGACTGACTGACTGAATGACTGACTGACTGAGACTAAATGACTGACTGCTTGACTGACTGGCTGAAGGACTAACTGACTGACTGAGTGACTGACTGACTGGACTGACTGACTGAGACTGAATGACTGAGTGCTTGACTGATTGACTGTCAGACTGACTGTCTGACTTCGCAAAAGGGAAAAATAAAAAAAAAAAGAATTATAAAATTAGAAAAAAATATCTGCATTTAAGATTTCCTTTCCGGCCGGGACTCGAACCCAGTACCACGCGCTAAGAACCCAACGGTCTAGCCATTAGGCTATCGTAGCTCTGTCGATGGAAGTCTTAAATATAATAAAAACAAAAAATGCACCTTGGTAATTATTGATTCAAACACTTTGAAATTTACAGGTCGAATAATTAAACTGACTCAGAATTTTTCTCCCTACATAAATAATCAATATTCGCAAAAGAGAAAAATTAAAAAAAAAGAAGAAGAAATTTCAAATTAGAAACTAAAAGTATACATTGAAGATTTTCGTTCAGGCTGGGCCTCGAACCCAGGGCCACTCGCTTGGAAGCCTAACACTCTAGCCATTACTCTATGGGAGCTCTGTCGGTGGGAGTTTTAAATATAATAAAAACAAAAAATGCACCTTGGTAATTGTTTATTTAAACACTTTGAAATCTTCGTGTCAAAAAATTAACTGACTCAGAATTTTCTTCCCTACATAAATAATCAATAATTGCAAAGGAAAGAAATTGAAAAAAAAAGAATTTTCAAATTAGAAAAGAAATATATACATTGAAGATATTCGCTCCGGCTTGGACTCGAACCCAGGCCACTCGCTTGGAAGACCAGCGGTCTAGCCATTAGGCTATCGGAGTTCTGTCGAGCGGAGTCTTACTGCCTGACTGATACTGCCTGACTGACAGACTGACTCACTGACTGACTGATACTGACTGACTGACTCACTGACTGACCGAGACTGACTGACTAACTGCCTGACTGACTGAGACTGGACTGACTGACTGACTGACTAACTGACTGACTAACTGACTGACTGAGACTGACTGACTGACTGCTTGACTCTCTGACTGGCTATTTCACTGACTGACTGAATGACTAAATGACTGACTGACACTGACTGATTGACTGCTTGACTACCTGACTGACTGCTTGACTGACTAACTGACTGGACAGGACTGATCGACTGACTGACTGACAGACTGACTGAATAACGATGACTGACTGACTGACTGACAGACTGACTGAATAAGGCTGACCGACTGACTGACTGCCTGACTGAATGACTGACTGACTGACTGACCGAGACTGACTGACTGACTGACTGAGACTGGACTGGACTGACTGACTGACTGACTGACTGAGACTGACTGACTGCTTTAGTGACTAACTGACTGCACAGGACTGACCGACTGACTGACTGACTGACTGCCTGACTGACTGACTGACTGAATGACTGACTGACTGAGACTAAATGACTGACTGCTTGACTGACTGGCTGAAGGACTAACTGACTGACTGAGTGACTGACTGACTGGACTGACTGACTGAGACTGAATGACTGAGTGCTTGACTGATTGACTGTCAGACTGACTGACTGACTTCGCAAAAGGGAAAAATAAAAAAAAAGAATTATAAAATTAGAAAAATATATTTGCATTTAAGATTTCCTTTCCGGCCGGGACTCGAACCCAGTACCACGCGCTAGGAACCCAACGGTCTAGCCATTAGGCTATCGGAGCTCTGTCGATGGAAGTCTTAAATATAATAAAAACAAAAAATGCACCTTGGTTATTATTGATTCAAACACTTTGAAATTTACAGGTCGAATAATTAAACTGACTCAGAATTTTTCTCCCTACATAAATAATCAATATTCGCAAAAGAGAAAAATTAAAAAAAAAAGAAGAAGAAATTTCAAATTAGAAACTAAAAGTATACATTGAAGATTTTCGTTCAGGCTGGGACTCGAACCCAGGGCCACTCGCTAGGAAGCCTAACACTCTAGCCACTAGCCTATGGGAGCTCTGTCGGTGGGAGTTTTAAATATAATAAAAACAAAAAATGCACCTTGGTAATTGTTTATTTAAACACTTTGAAACCTTCGTGTCGAAAAATTAAACTGACTCAGAATTTTCTTCCCTACATAAATAATCAATAATTGCAAAGGAAAGAAATTGAAAAAAAAAAAAAGAATTTTTAAATTAGAAAAGAAATATATACATTGAAGATATTCGCTCCGGCTTGGACTCGAACCCAGGCCACTCGCTTGGAAGACCAGCGGTCTAGCCATTAGGCTATCGGAGTTCTGTCGAGCGGAGTCTTACTTCCTGACTGATACTGCCTGACTGACAGACTGACTCACTGACTGACTGATACTGACTGACTGACTCACTGACTGACCGAGACTGACTGACTAACTGCCTGACTGACTGAGACTGGACTGACTGACTGACTGACTGACTGACTGACTAACTGACTGACTGAGACTGACTGACTGACTGCTTGACTCTCTGACTGGCTATTTCACTGACTGACTGAATGACTAAATGACTGACTGACACTGACTGACTGACTGCTTGACTACCTGACTGACTGCTTGACTGACTAACTGACTGGACAGGACTGACCGACTGACTGACTGACAGACTGACTGAATAAGGATGACTGACAGACTGACTGAATAAGGCTGACTGACTGACTGACTGACAGACTGACTGAATAAGGCTGACCGACTGACTGACTGCCTGACTGACTGACTGACTGAATGACTGACTGACTGACCGAGATTGACTGACTGACTGACTGAGACTGGACTGGACTGACTGACTGACTGACTGACTGAGACTGACTGACTGCTTTAGTGACTAACTGACTGCACAGGACTGACCGACTGACTGACTGACTGACGGACTGACTGAATGACTGACTGACTGAGACTAAATGACTGACTGCTTGACTGACTGGCTGAAGGACTAACTGACTGACTGAGTGACTGACTGACTGGACTGACTGACTGAGACTGAATGACTGAGTGCTTGACTGATTGACTGTCAGACTGACTGACTGACTTCGCAAAAGGGAAAAATAAAAAAAAAAGAATTATAAAATTAGAAAAAAATATTTGCATTTAAGATTTCCTTTCCGGCCGGGACTCGAACCCAGTACCACGCGCTAGGAGCCCAACGGTCTTGCCATTAGGCTATCGGAGCTCTGTCGATGGAAGTCTTAAATATAATAAAAACAAAAAATGCACCTTGGTAATTATTGATTCAAACACTTTGAAATTTACAGGTCGAATAATTAAACTGACTCAGAATTTTTCTCCCTACATAAATAATCAATATTCGCAAAAGAGAAAAATTAAAAAAAAAAAGAAGAAGAAATTTCAAATTAGAAACTGAAAGTATACATTGAAGATTTTCGTTCAGGCTGGGACTCGAACCCAGGGCCACTCGCTTGGAAGCCTAACACTCTAGCCATTAGTCTATGGGAGCTCTGTCGGTGCTAGTTTTAAATATAATAAAAACAAAAAATGCACCTTGGTAATTGTTTATTTAAACACTTTGAAATCTTCGTGTCGAAAAATTAAACTGACTCAGAATTTTCTTCCCTACATAAATAATCAATAATTGCAAAGGAAAGAAATTGAAAAAAAAAAGAATTTTCAAATTAGAAAAGAAATATATACATTGAAGATATTCGCTCCGGCTGGGACTCGAACCCAGGCCACTCGCTTGGAAGACCAGCGGTCTAGCCATTAGGCTATCGGAGTTCTGTCGAGCGGAGTCTTACTGCCTGACTGATACTGCCTGACTGACAGACTGACTGATACTGACTGACTGACTCACTGACTGACCGAGACTGACTGACTAACTGCCTGACTGACTGAGACTGGACTGACTGACTGACTGACTGACTGACTGACTGACTAACTGACTGACTGAGACTGACTGACTGACTGCTTGACTCTCTGACTGGCTATTTCACTGACTGACTGAATGACTAAATGACCGACTGACACTGACTGATTGACTGCTTGACTACCTGACTGACTGCTTGACTGACTAACTGACTGGACAGGACTGACCGACTGACTGACTGACAGACTGACTGAATAAGGCTGACTGACTGACTGACTGACAGACTGACTGAATAAGGCTGACCGACTGACTGACTGCCTGACTGACTGACTGACTGACTGACTGACTGACTGACTGACCGAGACTGACTGACTGACTGACTGAGACTGGACTGGACTGACTGACTGACTGACTGAGACTGACTGACTGCTTTAGTGACTAACTGACTGCACAGGACTGACCGACTGACTGACTGACTGACTGCCTGACTGACTGACTGACTGAATGACTGACTGACTGAGACTAAATGACTGACTGCTTGACTGACTGGCTGAAGGACTAACTGACTGACTGAGTGACTGACTGACTGGACTGACTGACAGAGACTGAATGACTGAGTGCTTGACTGATTGACTGTCAGACTGACTGACTGACTTCGCAAAAGGGAAAAATAAAAAAAAAAGAATTATAAAATTAGAAAAAAATATTTGCATTTAAGATTTCCTTTCCGGCTGGGATTTGAACCCAGGGCGACACTCATGGAAGCCCAACGCTCTCGCCAATATACTATCGGATCTCTGTTGATCGGTGTCTTAATTATAATAAAAACAAAAAATGCACCTTAGTAATTATTGATCTAAAATCTTTGAAATCTAAAGGTCGAATGATTAAACTGACTCAGAATTTTCTTCCGTACATAAATAATCCATATTTGCAAAAGAAAGAAATTGAAAAAAAAAGAATCTTCAAATTAGAAGAGAAATATATACATGGAAGATTTTCGTTCCGGCCGGGACTCGAACCCAGTACCACGCGCTTGGAACCCAACGGTCTAGCCATTAGGCTATCGGAGCTCTGTCGATGGAAGTCTTAAATATAATAAAAACAAAAAATGCACCTTGGTAATTATTGATTCAAACACTTTAAAATTTACAGGTCGAATAATTAAACTGACTCAGAATTTTTTTCCCTATATAAATAATCAATATTCGCAAAAGAGAAAAATTAAAAAAAAAAGAAGAAGAAATTTCAAATTAGAAACTAAAAGTATACATTGAAGATTTTCGTTCAGGCTGGGACTCGAACCCAGGGCCACTCGCTTGGAAGCCTAACACTCTAGCCATTAGTCTATGGGAGCTCTGTCGGTGGGAGTTTTAAATATAATAAAAACAAAAAATGCACCTTGGTAATTGTTTATTTAAACACTTTGAAATCTTCGTGTCGAAAAATTAAACTGACTCAGAATTTTCTTCCCTACATAAATAATCAATAATTGCAGAGGAAAGAAATTGAAAAAAAAAAAAGAATTTTCAAATTAGAAAAGAAATATATACATTGAAGATATTCGCCCCGGCTCGGACTCGAACCCAGGCCACTCGCTTGGAAGACCAGCGGTCTAGGCATTAGGCTATCGGAGTTCTGTCGAGCGGAGTCTTACTGCCTGACTGATACTGCCTGACTGACAGACTGACTCACTGACTGACTGATACTGACTGACTGACTCACTGACTGACCGAGACTGAGTGACTAACTGCCTGACTGACTGAGACTGGACTGACTGACTGACTGACTAACTGAGTGACTGAGACTGACTGACTGACTGCTTGACTCTCTGACTGGCTATTTCACTGACTGACTGAATGACTAAATGACTGACTGACACTGACTGACTGACTGCTTGACTACCTGACTGACTGCTTGACTGACTAACTGACTGGACAGGACTGACCGACTGACTGACTGACAGACTGACTGAATAAGGATGACTGACAGACTGACTGAATAAGGCTGACTGACTGACTGACTGACAGACTGACTGAATAAGGCTGACCGACTGACTGACTGCCTGACTGACTGACTGACTGAATGACTGACTGACTGACTGACCGAGACTGACTGACTGACTGACTGAGACTGGACTGGACTGACTGACTGACTGACTGACTGAGACTGACTGACTGCTTTAGTGACTAACTGACTGCACAGGACTGACCGACTGACTGACTGACTGACTGCCTGACTGACTGAATGACTGACTGACTGAGACTAAATGACTGACTGCTTGACTGACTGGCTGAAGGACTAACTGACTGACTGAGTGACTGACTGACTGGACTGACTGACTGAGACTGAATGACTGAGTGCTTGACTGATTGACTGTCAGACTGACTGACTGACTTCGCAAAAGGGAAAAATAAAAAAAAAGAATTATAAAATTAGAAAAAAATATTTTCATTTAAGATTTCGTTTCCGGCTGGGATTTGAACCCATGGTGACACTCATGGAAGCCCAACGCTCTCGCCAATATACTATCGGATCTCTGTTGATCGGTGTCTTAATTATAATAAAAACAAAAAATGCACCTTAGTAATTATTGATCTAAAATCTTTGAAATCTAAAGGTCGAATGATTAAACTGACTCAGAATTTTCTTCCGTACATAAATAATCCATATTTGCAAAAGAAAGAAATTGAAAAAAAAAGAATCTTCAAATTAGAAGAGAAATATATACATGGAAGATTTTCGTTCCGGCCGGGACACGAACCCAGTACCACGCGCTTGGAACCCAACGGTCTAGCCATTAGGCTATCGGAGCTCTGTCGATGGAAGTCTTAAATATAATAAAAACAAAAAATGCACCTTGGTAATTATTGATTCAAACACTTTAAAATTTACAGGTCGAATAATTAAACTGACTCAGAATTTTTTTCCCTATATAAATAATCAATATTCGCAAAAGAGAAAAATTAAAAAAAAAAAGAAGAAGAAATTTCAAATTAGAAACTAAAAGTATACATTGAAGATTTTCGTTCAGGCTGGGACTCGAACCCAGGGCCACTCGCTTGGAAGCCTAACACTCTAGCCATTAGTCTATGGGAGCTCTGTCGGTGGGAGTTTTAAATATAATAAAAACAAAAAATGCACCTTGGTAATTGTTTATTTAAACACTTTGAAATCTTCGTGTCGAAAAATTAAACTGACTCAGAATTTTCTTCCCTACATAAATAATCAATAATTGCAGAGGAAAGAAATTGAAAAAAAAAAAGAATTTTCAAATTAGAAAAGAAATATATACATTGAAGATATTCGCCCCGGCTCGGACTCGAACCCAGGCCACTCGCTTGGAAGACCAGCGGTCTAGGCATTAGGCTATCGGAGTTCTGTCGAGCGGAGTCTTACTGCCTGACTGATACTGCCTGACTGACAGACTGACTCACTGACTGACTGATACTGACTGACTGACTCACTGACTGACCGAGACTGAGTGACTAACTGCCTGACTGACTGAGACTGGACTGACTGACTGACTGACTAACTGAGTGACTGAGACTGACTGACTGACTGCTTGACTCTCTGACTGGCTATTTCACTGACTGACTGAATGACTAAATGACTGACTGACACTGACTGACTGACTGCTTGACTACCTGACTGACTGCTTGACTGACTAACTGACTGGACAGGACTGACCGACTGACTGACTGACAGACTGACTGAATAAGGATGACTGACAGACTGACTGAATAAGGCTGACTGACTGACTGACTGACAGACTGACTGAATAAGGCTGACCGACTGACTGACTGCCTGACTGACTGACTGACTGAATGACTGACTGACTGACTGACCGAGACTGACTGACTGACTGACTGAGACTGGACTGGACTGACTGACTGACTGACTGACTGAGACTGACTGACTGCTTTAGTGACTAACTGACTGCACAGGACTGACCGACTGACTGACTGACTGACTGCCTGACTGACTGAATGACTGACTGACTGAGACTAAATGACTGACTGCTTGACTGACTGGCTGAAGGACTAACTGACTGACTGAGTGACTGACTGACTGGACTGACTGACTGAGACTGAATGACTGAGTGCTTGACTGATTGACTGTCAGACTGACTGACTGACTTCGCAAAAGGGAAAAATAAAAAAAAAGAATTATAAAATTAGAAAAAAATATTTTCATTTAAGATTTCGTTTCCGGCTGGGATTTGAACCCATGGTGACACTCATGGAAGCCCAACGCTCTCGCCAATATACTATCGGATCTCTGTTGATCGGTGTCTTAATTATAATAAAAACAAAAAATGCACCTTAGTAATTATTGATCTAAAATCTTTGAAATCTAAAGGTCGAATGATTAAACTGACTCAGAATTTTCTTCCGTACATAAATAATCCATATTTGCAAAAGAAAGAAATTGAAAAAAAAAAAGAATCTTCAAATTAGAAGAGAAATATATACATGGAAGATTTTCGTTCCGGCCGGGACTCGAACCCAGTACCACGCGCTTGGAACCCAACGGTCTAGCCATTAGGCTATCGGAGCTCTGTCGATGGAAGTCTTAAATATAATAAAAACAAAAAATGCACCTTGGTAATTATTGATTCAAACACTTTGAAATTTACAGGTCGAATAATTAAACTGACTCAGAATTTTTCTCCCTATATAAATAATCAATATTCGCAAAAGAGAAAAATTTAAAAAAAAAGAAGAAGAAATTTTAAATTAGAAACTAAAAGTATACATTAAAGATTTTCGTTCAGGCTGGGACTCGAACCCAGGGCCACTCGCTTGGAAGCCTAACACTCTAGCCATTAGTCTATGGGAGCTCTGTCGGTGGGAGTTTTAAATATAATAAAAACAAAAAATGCACCTTGGTAATTGTTTATTTAAACACTTTGAAATCTTCGTGTCGAAAAATTAAACTGACTCAGAATTTTCTTCCCTACATAAATATTCAATAATTGCAAAGGAAAGAAATTGAAAAAAAAAAAAAGAATTTTCAAATTAGAAAAGAAATATATACATTGAAGATATTCGCCCCGGCTGGGACTCGAACCCAGGCCACTCGCTTGGAAGACCAGCGGTCTAGCCATTAGGCTATCGGAGTTCTGTCGAGCGGAGTCTTACTGCCTGACTGATACTGCCTGACTGACAGACTGACTCACTGACTGACTGATACTGACTGACTGACTCACTGACTGACCGAGACTGACTGACTAACTGCCTGACTGACTGAGACTGGACTGACTGACTGACTGACTGACTGACTGACTAACTGACTGACTGAGACTGACTGACTGACTGCTTGACTCTCTGACTGGCTATTTCACTGACTGACTGAATGACTAAATGACTGACTGACACTGACTGACTGACTGCTTGACTACCTGACTGACTGCTTGACTGACTAACTGACTGGACAGGACTGACCGACTGACTGACTGACAGACTGACTGAATAAGGATGACTGACAGACTGACTGAATAAGGCTGACTGACTGACTGACTGACAGACTGACTGAATAAGGCTGACCGACTGACTGACTGCCTGACTGACTGACTGACTGAATGACTGACTGACTGACTGACCAAGACTGACTGACTGACTGACTGAGACTGGACTGGACTGACTGACTGACTGACTGACTGAGACTGACTGACTGCTTTAGTGACTAACTGACTGCACAGGACTGACCGACTGACTGACTGACTGACTGCCTGATTGAATGACTGACTGAATGACTGACTGACTGAGACTAAATGACTGACTGCTTGACTGACTGGCTGAAGGACTAACTGACTGACTGAGTGACTGACTGACTGGACTGACTGACTGAGACTGAATGACTGAGTGCTTGACTGATTGACTGTCAGACTGACTGACTGACTTCGCAAAAGGGAAAAATAAAAAAAAAGAATTATAAAATTAGAAAAAAATATTTGCATTTAAGATTTCCTTTCCGGCCGGGACTCGAACCCAGTACCACGCGCTAGGAACCCAACGGTCTAGCCATTAGGCTATCGGAGCTCTGTCGATGGAAGTCTTAAATATAATTAAAACAAAAAATGCACCTTGGTAATTATTGATTCAAACACTTTGAAATTTACAGGTCGAATAATTAAACTGACTCAGAATTTTTCTCCCTACATAAATAATCAATATTCGCAAAAGAGAAAAATTAAAAAAAAAAAAGAAGAAGAAATTTCAAATTAGAAACTAAAAGTATACATTGAAGATTTTCGTTCAGGCTGGGACTCGAACCCAGGGCCACTCGCTTGGAAGCCTAACACTCTAGCCATTAGTCTATGGGAGCTCTGTCGGTGGGAGTTTTAAATATAATAAAAACAAAAAATGCACCTTGGTAATTGTTTATTTAAACACTTTGAAATCTTCGTGTCGAAAAATTAAACTGACTCAGAATTTTCTTCCCTACATAAATAATCAATAATTGCAAAGGAAAGAAATTGAAAAAAAAAAGAATTTTCAAATTAGAAAAGAAATATATACATTGAAGATATTCGCTCCGGCTGGGACGCGAACCCAGGCCACTCGCTTGGAAGACCAGCGGTCTAGCCATTAGGCTATCGGAGTTCTGTCGAGCGGAGTCTTACTGCCTGACTGATACTGCCTGACTGACAGACTGACTCACTGACTGACTGATACTGACTGACTGACTCACTGACTGACCGAGACTGACTGACTGACTGACTGACTGACTGACTGACTGACTGACTGACTGACTGCTTGACTCTCTGACTGGCTATTTCACTGACTGACTGAATGACTAAATGACTGACTGACACTGACTGACTGACTGCTTGACTACCTGACTGACTGCTTGACTGACTAACTGACTGGACAGGACTGACCGACTGACTGACTGACAGACTGACTGAATAAGGCTGACTGACTGACTGACTGACAGACTGACTGAATAAGGCTGACCGACTGACTGACTGCCTGACTGACTGACTGACTGAATGACTGACTGAATGACTGACCGAGACTGACTGACTGACTCCCTGAGACTGGACTGGACGGACTGACTGACTGACTGACTGAGACTGACTGACTGCTTTAGTGACTAACTGACTGCACAGGACTGACCGACTGACTGACTGACTGACTGCCTGACTGACTGAATGACTGACTGACTGAGACTAAATGACTGACTGCTTGACTGACTGGCTGAAGGACTAACTGACTGACTGAGTGACTGACTGACTGGACTGACTGACTGAGACTGAATGACTGAGTGCTTGACTGATTGACTGTCAGACTGACTGACTGACTTCGCAAAAGGGAAAAATAAAAAAAAAAGAATTATAAAATTAGAAAAAAATATTTGCATTTAAGATTTCCTTTCCGGCCGGGACTCGAACCCAGTACCACGCGCTAGGAACCCAACGGTCTAGCCATTAGGCTATCGGAGCTCTGTCGATGGAAGTCTTAAATATAATAAAAACAAAAAATGCACCTTGGTAATTATTGATTCAAACACTTTGAAATTTACAGGTCGAATAATTAAACTGACTCAGAATTTTTCTCCCTACATAAATAATCAATATTCGCAAAAGAGAAAAATTAAAAAAAAAGAAGAAGAAATTTCAAATTAGAAACTAAAAGTATACATTGAAGATTTTCGTTCAGGCTGGGACTCGAACCCAGGGCCACTCGCTTGGAAGTCTAACACTCTAGCCATTAGTCTATGGGAGCTCTGTCGGTGGGAGTTTTAAATATAATAAAAACAAAAAATGCACCTTGGTAATTGTTTATTTAAACACTTTGAAATCTTCGTGTCGAAAAATTAAACTGACTCAGAATTTTCTTCCCTACATAAATAATCAATAATTGCAAAGGAAAGAAATTGAAAAAAAAAGAATTTTCAAATTAGGAAAGAAATATATACATTGAAGATATTCGCTCCGGCTGGGACTCGAACCCAGGCCACTCGCTTGGAAGACCAGCGGTCTAGCCATTAGGCTATCGGAGTTCTGTTGAGCGGAGTCTTACTGCCTGACTGATACTGCCTGACTGACAGACTGACTCACTGACTGACTGATACTGACTGACTGACTCACTGACTGACCGAGACTGACTGACTAACTGCCTGACTGACTGAGACTGGACTGACTGACTGACTGACTGACTGACTGACTGACTAACTGACTGACTGAGACTGACTGACTGACTGCTTGACTCTCTGACTGGCTATTTCACTGACTGACTGAATGACTAAATGACTGACTGACACTGACTGACTGACTGCTTGACTACCTGACTGACTGCTTGACTACCTGACTGACTGCTTGACTGACTAACTGACTGGACAGGACTGACCGACTGACTGACTGACAGACTGACTGAATAAGGATGACTGACTGACTGACTGACAGACTGACTGAATAAGGCTGACCGACTGACTGACTGCCTGACTGACTGCCTGACTGACTGACTGACTGAATGACTGACTGACTGACTGACCGAGACTGACTGACTGACTGACTGAGACTGGACTGGACGGACTGACTGACTGACTGACTGAGACTGACTGACTGCTTTAGTGACTAACTGACTGCACAGGACTGACCGACTGACTGACAGACTGACTGCCTGACTGACTGAATGACTGACTGACTGAGACTAAATGACTGACTGCTTGACTGACTGGCTGAAGGACTAACTGACTGACTTCGCAAAAGGGAAAAATAAAAAAAAAGGAATTATAAAATTAGAAAAAAATATTTGCATTTAAGATTTCCTTTCCGGCTGGGATTTGAACCCAGGGCGACACTCATGGAAGCCCAACGCTCTCGCCAATATACTATCGGATCTCTGTTGATCGGTGTCTTAATTATAATAAAAACAAAAAATGCACCTTAGTAATTATTGATCTAAAATCTTTGAAATCTAAAGGTCGAATGATTAAACTGACTCAGAATTTTCTTCCGTACATAAATAATCCATATTTGCAAAAGAAAGAAATTGAAAAAAAAAAGAATCTTCAAATTAGAAGAGAAATATATACATGGAAGATTTTCGTTCCGGCCGGGACTCGAACCCAGTACCACGCGCTTGGAACCCAACGGTCTAGCCATTTGGCTATCGGAGCTCTGTCGATGGAAGTCTTAAATATAATAAAAACAAAAAATGCACCTTGGTAATTATTGATTCAAACACTTTGATATTTACAGGTCGAATAATTAAACTGACTCAGAATTTTTCTCCCTACATAAATAATCAATATTCGCAAAAGAGAAAAATTAAAAAAAAAAGAAGAAGAAATTTCAAATTAGAAACTAAAAGTATACATTGAAGATTTTCGTTCAGGCTGGGACTCGAACTCAGGGCCACTCGCTTGGAAGCCTAACACTCTAGCCATTAGTCTATGGGAGCTCTGTCGGTGGGAGTTTTAAATATAATAAAAACAAAAAATGCACCTTGGTAATTGTTTATTTAAACACTTTGAAATCTTCGTGTCGAAAAATTAAACTGACTCAGAATTTTCTTCCCGACATAAATAATCAATAATTGCAAAGGAAAGAAATTGAAAAAAAAAAGAATTTTCAAATTAGAAAAGAAATATATACATTGAAGATATTCGCTCCGGCTGGGACTCGAACCCAGGCCACTCGCTTGGAAGACCAGCGGTCTAGCCATTAGGCTATCGGAGTTCTGTCGAGCGGAGTCTTACTGCCTGACTGATACTGCCTGACTGACTAACTGACTCATTGACTGACTGATACTGACTGACTGACTCACTGACTGACCGAGACTGACTGACTAACTGCCTGACTGACTGAGACTGGACTGACTGACTGACTGACTGACTGACTGACTAACTGACTGACTGAGACTGACTGACTGACTGCTTGACTCTCTGACTGGCTATTTCACTGACTGACTGAATGACTAAATGACTGACTGACACTGACTGACTGACTGCTTGACTACCTGACTGACTGCTTGACTGACTAACTGACTGGACAGGACTGACCGACTGACTGACTGACAGACTGACTGAATAAGGATGACTGACAGACTGACTGAATAAGGCTGACTGACTGACTGACTGACTGACTGCCTGACTGACTGACTGACTGAATGACTGACTGACTGACTGACCGAGACTGACTGACTGACTGACTGAGACTGGACTGGACTGACTGACTGACTGACTGACTGAGACTGACTGACTGCTTTAGTGACTAACTGACTGCACAGGACTGACCGACTGACTGACTGACTGACTGAATGACTGACTGACTGAGACTAAATGACTGACTGCTTGACTGACTGGCTGAAGGACTAACGACTGACTGAGTGACTGACTGACTGGACTGACTGACTGAGACTGAATGACTGAGTGCTTGACTGATTGACTGTCAGACTGACTGACTGACTTCGCAAAAGGGAAAAATAAAAAAAAAGGAATTATAAAATTAGAAAAAAATATTTGCATTTAAGATTTCCTTTCCGGCTGGGATTTGAACCCAGGGCGACACTCATGGAAGCCCAACGCTCTCGCCAATATACTATCGGATCTCTGTTGATCGGTGTCTTAATTATAATAAAAACAAAAAATGCACCTTAGTAATTATTGATCTAAAATCTTTGAAATCTAAAGGTCGAATGATTAAACTGACACACAATTTTCTTCCGTACATAAATAATCCATATTTGCAAAAGAAAGAAATTGAAAAAAAAAAAGAATCTTCAAATTAGAAGAGAAATATATACATGGAAGATTTTCGTTCCGGCCGGGACTCGAACCCAGTACCACGCGCTCGGAACCCAACGGTCTAGCCATTAGGCTATCGGAGCTCTGTCGAAGGAAGTCTTAAATATAATAAAAACAAAAAATGCACCTTGGTAATTATTGATTCAAACACTTTGAAATTTACAGGTCGAATAATTAAACTGACTCAGAATTTTTCTCCCTACATAAATAATCAATATTCGCAAAAGAGAAAAATTAAAAAAAAAGAAGAAGAAATTTCAAATTAGAAACTAAAAGTATACATCGAAGATTTTCGTTCAGGCTGGGACTCGAACCCAGGGCCACTCGCTTGGAAGCCTAACACTCTAGCCATTAGTCTATGGGAGCTCTGTCGGTGGGAGTTTTAAATATAATAAAAACAAAAAATGCACAATGGTAATTGTTTATTTAAACACTTTGAAATCTTCGTGTCGAAAAATTAAACTGACTCAGAATTTTCTTCCCTACATAAATAATCAATAATTGCAAAGGAAAGAAATTGAAAAAAAAAAAGAATTTTCAAATTAGAAAAGAAATATATACATTGAAGATATTCGCTCCGGCTGGGACTCGAACCCAGGCCACTCGTTTGGAAGACCAGCGGTCTAGCCATTAGGCTATCGGAATTCTGTCGAGCGGAGTCTTACTGCCTGACTGATACTGCCTGACTGACAGTCTGACTCACTGACTGACTGATACTGACTGACTGACTCACTGACTGACCGAGACTGACTGACTAAATGCCTGACTGACTGAGACTGGACTGACTGACTGACTGACTGACTGACTGACTGACTGACTAACTGACTGACTGAGACTGACTGACTGACTGCTTGACTCTCTGACTGGCTATTTCACTGACTGACTGAATGACTAAATGACTGACTGACACTGACTGACTGACTGCTTGACTACCTGACTGACTGCTTGACTGACTAACTGACTGGACAGGACTGACCGACTGACTGACTGACAGACTGACTGAATAAGGATGACTGACAGACTGACTGAATAAGGCTGACTGACTGACTGACTGACAGACTGACTGAATAAGGCTGACCGACTGACTGACTGCCTGACTGACAGACTGACTGAATGACTGACTGACTGACTGACCGAGACTGACTGACTGACTGACTGAGACTGGACTGGACTGACTGACTGACTGACTGACTGAGACTGACTGACTGCTTTAGTGACTAACTGACTGCACAGGACTGACCGACTGACTGACTGACTGACTGCCTGACTGACTGACTGACTGAATGACTGACTGACTGAGACTAAATGACTGACTGCTTGACTGACTGGCTGAAGGACTAACTGACTGACTGAGTGACTGACTGACTGGACTGACTGACTGAGACTGAATGACTGAGTGCTTGACTGATTGACTGTCAGACTGACTGACTGACTTCGCAAAAGGGAAAAATAAAAAAAAAGAATTATAAAATTAGAAAAAAATACTTGCATTTAAGATTTACTTTCCGGCCGGGACTCGAACCCAGTACCACGCGGTAGGAACCCAACGGTCTAGCCATTAGGCTATCGGAGCTCTGTCGATGGAAGTCTTAAATATAATAAAAACAAAAAATGCACCTTGGTAATTATTGATTCAAACACTTTGAAATTTACAGGTCGAATAATTAAACTGACTCAGAATTTTTCTCCCTACATAAATAATCAATATTCGCAAAAGAGAAAAATTAAAAAAAAAAGAAGAAGAAATTTCAAATTAGAAACTAAAAGTATACATTGAAAATTTTCGTTCAGGCTGGGACTCGAACCCAGGGCCACTCGCTTGGAAGCCTAACACTCTAGCCATTAGTCTATGGGAGCTCTGTCGGTGGGAGTTTTAAATATAATAAAAACAAAAAATGCACCTTGGTAATTGTTTATTTAAACACTTTGAAATCTTCGTGTCGAAAAATTAAACTGACTCAGAATTTTCTTCCCTACATAAATAATCAATAATTGCAAAGGAAAGAAATTGAAAAAAAAAAAGAATTTTCAAATTAGAAAATAAATATATACATTGAAGATATTCGCTCCGGCTGGGACTCGAACCCAGGCCACTCGCTTGGAAGACCAGCGGTCTAGCCATTAGGCTATCGGAGTTCTATCGAGCGGAGTCTTACTGCCTGACTGATACTGCCTGACTGACAGACTGACTCACTGACTGACTGATACTGACTGACTGACTCACTGACTGACCGAGACTGACTGACTAACTGCCTGACTGACTGAGACTGGACTGACTGACTGACTGACTGACTGACTGTCTAACTGACTGACTGACTGCTTGAATCTCTGACTGGCTATTTCACTGACTGACTGAATGAATAAATGACTGACTGACACTGACTGACTGACTGCTTGACTACCTGACTGACTGCTTGACTGACTAACTGACTGGATAGGACTGACCGACTGACTGACTGAATAAGGATGACTGACAGACTGACTGAATAAGGCTGACTGACTGACTGACTGACAGACTGACTGAATAAGGCTGACCGACTGACTGACTGCCTGACTGACTGACTGACTGAATGACTGACTGACTGACTGACCGAGACTGACTGACTGACTGACTGACTGAGACTGGACTGGACTGACTGACTGACTGACTGACTGACTGCTTTAGTGACTAACTGACTGCACAGGACTGACCGACTGACTGACTGACTGACTGCCTGACTGACTGACTGACTGAATGACTGACTGACTGAGACTAAATGACTGACTGCTTGACTGACTGGCTGAAGGACTAACTGACTGACTGAGTGACTGACTGACTGGACTGACTGACTGGACTGACTGACTGAGACTGAATGACTGAGTGCTTGACTGATTGACTGTCAGACTGACTGACTGACTTCGCAAAAGGGAAAAATAAAAAAAAAGAATTATAAAATTAGAAAAAAATATTTGCATTTAAGATTTCCTTTCCGGCCGGGACTCGAACCCAGTACCACGCGCTAGGAACCCAACGGTCTAGCCATTAGGCTATCGGAGCTCTGTCGATGGAAGTCTTAAATATAATAAAAACAAAAAATGCACCTTGGTAATTATTGATTCAAACACTTTGAAATTTACAGGTCGAATAATTAAACTGACTCAGAATTTTTCTCCCTACATAAATAATCAATATTCGCAAAAGAGAAAAATTAAAAAAAAAGAAGAAATTTCAAATTAGAAACTAAAAGTATACATTGAAGATTTTCGTTCAGGCTGGGACTCGAACCCAGGGCCACTCGCTTGGAAGCCTAACACTCTAGCCATTAGTCTATGGGAGCTCTGTCGGTGGGAGTTTTAAATATAATAAAAACAAAAAATGCACCTTGGTAATTGTTTATTTAAACACTTTGAAATCTTCGTGTCGAAAAATTAAACTGACTCAGAATTTTCTTCCCTACATAAATAATCAATAATTGCAAAGGAAAGAAATTGAAAAAAAAAAGAATTTTCAAATTAGAAAAGAAATATATTCATTGAAGATATTCGCTCCGGCTGGGACTCGAACCCAGGCCACTCGCTTGGAAGACCAGCGGTCTAGCCATTAGGCTATCGGAGTTCTGTCGAGCGGAGTCTTACTGCCTGACTGACAGACTGACTCACTGACTGACTGATACTGACTGACTGACTCACTGACTGACCGAGACTGACTGACTAACTGCCTGACTGACTGAGACTGGACTGACTGACTGACTGACTGACTGACTGACTGAGACTGACTGACTGACTGCTTGACTCTCTGACTGGCTATTTCACTGACTGACTGAATGACTAAATGACTGACTGACACTGACTGACTGACTGCTTGACTACCTGACTGACTGCTTGACTGACTAACTGACTGGACAGGACTGACCGACTGACTGACTGACAGACTGACTGAATAAGGCTGACTGACTGACTGACTGACAGACTGACTGAATAAGGCTGACCGACTGACTGACTGACTGACCGAGACTGACTGACTGACTGACTGAGACTGGACTGGACTGACTGACTGACTGACTGACTGAGACTGACTGACTGCTTTAGTGACTAACTGACTGCACAGGACTGACCGACTGACTGACTGACTGACTGCCAGACTGACTGACTGACTGAATGACTGACTGACTGAGACTAAATGACTGACTGCTTGACTGACTGGCTGAAGGACTAACTGACTGACTGAGTGACTGAATGACTATACTGACTGACTGAGACTGAATGACTGAGTGCTTGACTGATTGACTGTCAGACTGACTGACTGACTTCGCAAAAGGGAAAAATAAAAAAAAAAGAATTATAAAATTAGAAAAAAATATTTGCATTTAAGATTTCCTTTCCGGCCGGGACTCGAACCCAGTACCACGCGCTAGGAACCCAACGGTCTAGCCATTAGGCTATCGGAGCTTTGTCGATGGAAGTCTTAAATATAATAAAAACAAAAAATGCACCTTGGTAATTATTGATTCAAACACTTTGAAATTTACAGGTCGAATAATTAAACTGACTCAGAATTTTTCTCCCTACATAAATAATCAATATTCGCAAAAGAGAAAAATTAAAAAAAAAGAAGAAGAAATTTCAAATTAGAAACTAAAAGTACACATTGAAGATTTTCGTTCAGGCTGGGACTCGAACCCAGGGCCACTCGCTTGGAAGCCTAACACTCTAGCCATTAGTCTATGGGAGCTCTGTCGGTGGGAGTTTTAAATATAATAAAAACAAAAAATGCACCTTGGTAATTGTTTATTTAAACACTTTGAAATCTTCGTGTCGAAAAATTAAACTGACTCAGAATTTTCTTCCCTACATAAATAATCAATAATTGCAAAGGAAAGAAATTGAAAAAAAAAGGAATTTTCAAATTAGAAAAGAAATATATACATTGAAGATATTCGCTCCGGCTGGGACTCGAACCCAGGCCACTCGCTTGGAAGACCAGCGGTCTAGCCATTAGGCTATCGGAGTTCTGTCGAGCGGAGTCTTACTGCCTGACTGATACTGCCTGACTGACAGACTGACTAACTGACTGACTGAGACTGACTGACTGACTGCTTGACTCTCTGACTGGCTATTTCACTGACTGACTGAATGACTAAATGACTGACTGACACTGACTGACTGACTGCTTGACTACCTGACTGACTGCTTGACTGACTAACTGACTGGACAGGACTGACCGACTGACTGACTGACAGACTGACTGAATAAGGATGACTGACAGACTGACTGAATAAGGCTGACTGACTGACTGACTGACAGACTGACTGAATAAGGCTGACCGACTGACTGACTGCCTGACTGACTGACTGACTGAATGACTGACAGACTGACTGACCGAGACTGACTGACTGACTGACTGAGACTGGACTGGACTGACTGACTGACTGACTGACTGAGACTGACTGACTGCTTTAGTGACTAACTGACTGCACAGGACTGACCGACTGACTGACTGACTGACTGCCTGACTGACTGACTGACTGAATGACTGACTGACTGAGACTAAATGACTGACTGCTTGACTGACTGGCTGAAGGACTAACTGACTGACTGAGTGACTGACTGACTGGACTGACTGACTGAGACAGAATGACTGAGTGCTTGACTGATTGACTGTCAGACTGACTGACTGACTTCGCAAAAGGGAAAAATAAAAAAAAAGGATTATAAAATTAGAAAAAATATTTGCATTAAAGATTTCCTTTCCGGCTGGGATTTGAACCCAGGGCGACACTCATGGAAGCTCAACGCTCCCGCCAATATACTATCGGATCTCTGTTGATCGGTGTCTTAATTATAATAAAAACAAAAAATGCACTTTAGTAATTATTGATCTAAAATCTTTGAAATCTAAAGGTCGAATGATAAAACTGACTCAGAATTTTCTTCCGTACATAAATAATCCATATTTGCAAAAGAAAGAAATTGAAAAAAAAAGAATCTTCAAATTAGAAGAGAAATATATACATGGAAGATTTTCGTCCGGCCGGGACTCGAACCCAGTACCACGCGCTTCGAACCCAACGGTCTAGCCACTAGGCTATCGGAGCTCTGTCGTTGGAAGTCTTAAATATAATAAAAACAAAAAATGCACCTTGGTAATTATTGATTCAAACACTTTGAAATTTACAGGTCGAATAATTAAACTGACTCAGAATTTTTCTCCCTACATAAATAATCAATATTCGCAAAAGAGAAAAATTTAAAAAAAAAAGAAGAAGAAATTTCAAATTAGAAACTAAAAGTATACATTGAAGATTTTCGTTCAGGCTGGGACTCAAACCCAGGGCCACTCGCTTGGAAGCCTAACACTCTAGACATTAGTCTATGGGAGCTCTGTCGGTGGGAGTTTTAAATATAATAAAAACAAAAAATGCACCTTGGTAATTGTTTATTTAAACACTTTGAAATCTTCGTGTCGAAAAATTAAACTGACTCAGAATTTTCTTCCCTACATAAATAATCAATAATTGCAAAGGAAAGAAATTGAAAAAAAAAAGAATTTTTAAATTAGAAAAGAAATATATACATTGAAGATATTCGCTCCGGCTGGGACTCGAACCCAGGCCACTCGCTTGGAAGACCAGCGGTCTAGCCATTAGGCTATCGGAGTTCTGTCGAGCGGAGTCTTACTGCCTGACTGATACTGCCTGACTGACAGACTGACTCACTGACTGACTGATACTGACTGACTGACTCACTGACTGACCGAGACTGACTGACTAACTGCCTGACTGACTGAGACTGGACTGACTGACTGACTGACTGACTGACTGACTAACTGACTGACTGAGACTGACTGACTGACTGCTTGACTCTCTGACTGGCTATTTCACTGACTGACTGAATGACTAAATGACTGACTGACACTGACTGACTGACTGCTTGACTACCTGACTGACTGCTTGACTGACTAACTGACTGGACAGGACTGACCGACTGACTGATTGACAGACTGACTGAATAAGGATGACTGACAGACTGACTGAATAAGGCTGACTGACTGACTGACTGACAGACTGACTGAATAAGGCGGACCGACTGACTGACTGCCTGACTGACTGACTGACTGACTGAGACTGACTGACTGACTGCTTGACTCTCTGACTGGCTATTTCACTGACTGACTGAATGACTAAATGACTGACTGACACTGACTGACTGACTGCTTGACTACCTGACTGACTGCTTGACTGACTAACTGACTGGACAGGACTGACCGACTGACTGACTGACAGACTCACTGAATAAGGATGACTGACAGACTGACTGAATAAGGCTGACTGACTGACTGACTGACAGACTGACTGAATAAGGCGGACCGACTGACTGACTGCCTGACTGACTGACTGACTGAATGACTGACTGACTGACTGACCGAGACTGACTGACTGACTGACTGAGACTGGACTGGACTGACTGACTGACTGAGACTGACTGACTGCTTTAGTGACTAACTGACTGCACAGGACTGACCGACTGACTGACTGACTGACTGCCTGACTGACTGAGTGACTGACTGACTGGACTGACTGACTGAGACTGAATGACTGAGTGCTTGACTGATTGACTGTCAGACTGACTGACTGACTTCGCAAAAGGGAAAAATAAAAAAAAAAGAATTAGAAAATTAGAAAAAAATATTTGCATTTAAGATTTCCTTTCCGGCTGGGATTTGAACCCAGGGCGACACTCATGGAAGCCCAACGCTCTCGCCAATATACTATCGGATCTCTGTTGATCGGTGTCTTAATTATAATAAAAACAAAAAATGCACCTTAGTAATTATTGATCTAAAATCTTTGAAATCTAAAGGTCGAATGATTAAACTGACTCAGAATTTTCTTCCGTACATAAATAATCCATATTTGCAAAAGAAAGAAATTGAAAAAAAAAAAGAATCTTCAAATTAGAAGAGAAATATATACATGGAAGATTTTCGTTCCGGCCGGGACTCGAACCCAGTACCACGCGCTTGGAACCCAACGGTCTAGCCATTAGGCTATCGGAGCTCTGTCGATGGAAGTCTTAAATATAATAAAAACAAAAAATGCACCTTGGTAATTATTGATTCAAACACTTTGAAATTTACAGGTCGAATAATTAAACTGACTCAGAATTTTTCTCCCTACATAAATAATCAATATTCGCAAAAGAGAAAAATTAAAAAAAAAAGAAGAAGAAATTTCAAATTAGAAACTAAAAGTATACATTGAAGATTTTCGTTCAGGCTGGGACTCGAACCCAGGGCCACTCGCTTGGAAGCCTAACACTCTAGCCATTAGTCTATGGGAGCTCTGTCGGTGGGAGTTTTAAATATAATAAAAACAAAAAATGCACCTTGGTAATTGTTTATTTAAACACTTTGAAATCTTCGTGTCGAAAAATTAAACTGACTCAGAATTTTCTTCCCTACATAAATAATCAATAATTGCAAAGGAAAGAAATTTTTAAAAAAAGAATTTTCAAATTAGAAAAGAAATATATACATTGAAGATATTCGCTCCGGCTGGGACTCGAACCCAGGCCACTCGCTTGGAAGACCAGCGGTCTAGCCATTAGGCTATCGGAGTTCTGTCGAGCGGAGTCTTACTGCCTGACTGATACTGCCTGACTGACAGACTGACTCACTGACTGACTGATACTGACTCACTGACCGAGACTGACTGACTAACTGCCTGACTGACTGAGACTGGACTGACTGACTGACTGACTGACTGACTGACTAACTGACTGACTGAGACTGACTGACTGACTGCTTGACTCTCTGACTGGCTATTTCACTGACTGACTGAATGACTAAATGACTGACTGACACTGACTGACTGACTGCTTGACTACCTGACTGACTGCTTGACTGACTAACTGACTGGACAGTACTGACCGACTGACTGACTGACAGACTGACTGAATAAGGATGACTGACAGACTGACTGAATAAGGATGACTGACTGACTGAGAGACTGACTGAATAAGGCTGACCGACTGACTGACTGCCTGACTGACTGACTGACTGAATGACTGACTGACTGACTGACCGAGACTGACTGACTGACTGACTGAGACTGGACTGGACTGACTGACTGACTGACTGAGACTGACTGACTGCTTTAGTGACTAACTGACTGCACAGGACTGACCGACTGACTGACTGACTGACTGCCTGACTGACTGACTGACTGACTGACTGACTGAGACTAAATGACTGACTGCTTGACTGACTGGCTGAAGGACTAACTGACTGACTGAGTGACTGACTGACTGGACTGACTGACTGAGACTGAATGACTGAGTGCTTGACTGATTGACTGTCAGACTGACTGACTGACTTCGCAAAAGGGAAAAATAAAAAAAAAAAGAATTATAAAATTAGAAAAAAATATTTGCATTTAAGATTTCCTTTCCGGCTGGGATTTGAACCCAGGGCGACACTCATGGAAGCCCAACGCTCTCGCCAATATACTATCGGATCTCTGTTGATCGGTGTCTTAATTATAATAAAAACAAAAAATGCACCTTAGTAATATTTGATCTAAAATCTTTGAAATCTAAAGGTCGAATGATTAAACTGACTCAGAATTTTCTTCCGTACATAAATAATCCATATTTGCAAAAGAAAGAAATTGAAAAAAAAAGAATCTTCAAATCAGAAGAGAAATATATACATGGAAGATTTTCGTTCCGGCCGGGACTCGAACCCAGTACCACGCGCTTGGAACCCAACGGTCTAGCCATTAGGCTATCGGAGCTCTGTCGATGGAAGTCTTAAATATAATAAAAACAAAAAATGCACCTTGGTAATTATTGATTCAAACACTTTGAAATTTACAGGTCGAATAATTAAACTGACTCAGAATTTTTCTCCCTACATAAATAATCAATATTCGCAAAAGAGAAAAATTAAAAAAAAAAGAAGAAGAAATTTCAAATTAGAAACTAAAAGTATACATTGAAGATTTTCGTTCAGGCTGGGACTCGAACCCAGGGCCACTGGCTTGGAAGCCTAACACTCTAGACATTAGTCTATGGGAGCTCTGTCGGTGGGAGTTTTAAATATAATAAAAACAAAAAATGCACCTTGGTAATTGTTTATTTAAACACTTTGAAATCTTCGTGTCGAAAAATTAAACTGACTCAGAATTTTCTTCCCTACATAAATAATCAATAATTGCAAAGGAAAGAAATTGAAAAAAAAAAGAATTTTCAAATTAGAAAAGAAATATATACATTGAAGATATTCGCTCCGGCTGGGACTCGAACCCAGGCCACTCGCTTGGAAGACCAGCGGTCTAGCCATTAGGCTATCGGAGTTCTGTCGAGCGGAGTCTTACTGCCTGACTGATACTGCCTGACTGACAGACTGACTCAATGACTGACTGATACTGACTGACTGATACTGACTGACTGACTCACTGACTGACCGAGACTGACTGACTAACTGCCTGACTGACTGAGACTGGACTGACTGACTGACTGACTGACTGACTAACTGACTGACTGAGACTGACTGACTGACTGCTTGACTCTCTGACTGGCTATTTCACTGACTGACTGAATGACTAAATGACTGACTGACACTGACTGACTGACTGCTTGACTACCTGACTGACTGCTTGACTGACTAACTGACTGGACAGGACTGACCGACTGACTGACTGACAGACTGACTGAATAAGGATGACTGACAGACTGACTGAATAAGGCTGACTGACTGACTGACTGACAGACTGACTGAATAAGGCGGACCGACTGACTGACTGCCTGACTGACTGACTGACTGAATGACTGACTGACTGACTGACCGAGACTGACTGACTGACTGACTGAGACTGGACTGGACTGACTGAATAAGGATGACTGACAGACTGACTGAATAAGGCTGACTGACTGACTGACTGACAGACTGACTGAATAAGGCGGACCGACTGACTGACTGCCTGACTGACTGACTGACTGAATGACTGACTGACTGACTGACCGAGACTGACTGACTGACTGACTGAGACTGGACTGGACTGACTGACTGACTGACTGACTGAGACTGACTGACTGCTTTAGTGACTAACTGACTGCACAGGACTGACCGACTGACTGACTGACTGACTGCCTGACTGACTGACTGACTGAATGACTGACTGACTGAGACTAAATGACTGACTGCTTGACTGACTGGCTGAAGGACTAACTGACTGACTGAGTGACTGACTGACTGGACTGACTGACTGAGACTGAATGACTGAGTGCTTGACTGATTGACTGTCAGACTGACTGACTGACTTCGCAAAAGGGAAAAATAAAAAAAAAAGAATTATAAAAAAATATTTGCATTAAAGATTTCCTTTCCGGCTGGGATTTGAACCCAGGGCGACACTCATGGAAGATCAACGCTCCCGCCAATATACTATCGGATCTCTGTTGATCGGTGTCTTAATTATAATAAAAACAAAAAATGCACCTTAGTAATTATTGATCTAAAATCTTTGAAATCTAAAGGTCGAATGATTAAACTGACTCAGAATTTTCTTCCGTACATAAATAATCCATATTTGCAAAAGAAAGAAATTGAAAAAAAAAGAATCTTCAAATTAGAAGAGAAATATATACATGGAAGATTTTCGTTCCGGCCGGGACTCGAACCCAGTACCACGCGCTTGGAACCCAACGGTCTAGCCATTAGGCTATCGGAGCTCTGTCGATGAAAGTCTTAAATATAATAAAAACAAAAAATGCACCTTGGTAATTATTGATTCAAACACTTTGAAATTTACAGGTCGAATAATTAAACTGACTCAGAATTTTTCTCCCTACATAAATAATCAATATTCGCAAAAGAGAAAAATTAAAAAAAAGAAGAAGAAATTTCAAATTAGAAACTAAAAGTATACATTGAAGATTTTCGTTCAGGCTGGGACTCGAACCCAGGGCCACTCGCTTGGAAGCCTAACACTCTACCCATTAGTCTATGGGAGCCCTGTTGGTGGGAGTTTTAAATATAATAAAAACAAAAAATGCACCTTGGTAATTGTTTATTTAAACACTTTGAAATCTTCGTGTCGAAAAATTAAACTGACTCAGAATTTTCTTCCCTACATAAATAATCAATAATTGCAAAGGAAAGAAATTGAAAAAAAAAAAGAATTTTCAAATTAGAAAAGAAATATATACATTGAAGATATTCGCTCCGGCTGGGACTCGAACCCAGGCCACTCGCTTGGAAGACCAGCGGTCTAGCCATTAGGCTATCGGAGTTCTGTCGAGCGGAGTCTTACTGCCTGACTGATACTGCCTGACTGACAGACTGACTCACTGACTGACTGATACTGACTCACTGACCGAGACTGACTGACTAACTGCCTGACTGACTGAGACTGGACTGACTGACTGACTGACTGACTGACTGACTAACTGACTGACTGAGACTGACTGACTGACTGCTTGACTCTCTGACTGGCTATTTCACTGACTGACTGAATGACTAAATGACTGACTGACACTGACTGACTGACTGCTTGACTACCTGACTGACTGCTTGACTGACTAACTGACTGGACAGGACTGACCGACTGACTGACTGACAGACTGACTGAATAAGGATGACTGACAGACTGACTGAATAAGGCTGACTGACTGACTGACTGAGAGACTGACTGAATAAGGCTGACCGACTGACTGACTGCCTGACTGACTGACTGACTGAATGACTGACTGACTGACTGACCGAGACTGACTGACTGACTGACTGAGACTGGACTGGACTGACTGACTGACTGACTGACTGAGACTGACTGACTGCTTTAGTGACTAACTGACTGCACAGGACTGACCGACTGACTGTCTGACTGACTGCCTGACTGACTGACTGACTGAATGACTGACTGACTGACTGACTGGCTGAAGGACTAACTGACTGACTGAGTGACTGACTGACTGGACTGACTGACTGAGACTGAATGACTGAGTGCTTGACTGATTGACTGTCAGACTGACTGACTGACTTCGGAAAAGGGAAAAATAAAAAAAAAGAATTATAAAATTAGAAAAAAATATTTGCATTTAAGATTTCCTTTCCGGCTGGGATTTGAACCCAGGGCGACACTCATGGAAGCCCAACGCTCTCGCCAATATACTATCGGATCTCTGTTGATCGGTGTCTTAATTATAATAAAAACAAAAAATGCACCTTAGTAATTATTGATCTAAAATCTTTGAAATCTAAAGGTCGAATGATTAAACTGACTCAGAATTTTCTTCCGTACATAAATAATCCATATTTGCAAAAGAAAGAAATTGAAAAAAAAAAAGAATCTTCAAATTAGAAGAGAAATATATACATGGAAGATTTTCGTTCCGGCCGGGACTCGAACCCAGTACCACGCGCTTGGAACCCAACGGTCTAGCCATTAGGCTATCGGAGCTCTGTCGATGGAAGTCTTAAATATAATAAAAACAAAAAATGCACCTTGGTAATTATTGATTCAAACACTTTGAAATTTACAGGTCGAATAATTAAACTGACTCAGAATTTTTCTCCCTACATAAATAATCAATATTCGCAAAAGAAAAAAATTAAGAAAAAAAGGAAGAAGAAATTTCAAATTAGAAACTAAAAGTATACATTGAAGATTTTCGTTCAGGCTGGGACTCGAACCCAGGGCCACTCGCTTGGAAGCCTAACACTCTAGCCATTAGTCTATGGGAGCTCTGTCGGTGGGAGTTTTAAATATAATAAAAACAAAAAATGCACCTTGGTAATTGTTTATTTAAACACTTTGAAATCTTCGTGTCGAAAAATTAAACTGACTCAGAATTTTCTTCCCTACATAAATAATCAATAATTGCAAAGGAAAGAAATTGAAAAAAAAAGAATTTTCAAATTAGAAAAGAAATATACACATTGAAGATATTCGCTCCGGCTGGGACTCGAACCCAGGCCACTCGCTTGGAAGACCAGCGGTCTAGCCATTAGGCTATCGGAGTTCTGTCGAGCGGAGTCTTACTGCCTGACTGATACTGCCTGACTGACAGACTGACTCACTGACTGACTGATACTGACTGACTGACTCACTGACTGACCGAGACTGACTGACTAACTGCCTGACTGACTGAGACTGGACTGACTGACTGACTGACTGACTGACTGACTAACTGACTGACTGAGACTGACTGACTGACTGCTTGACTCTCTGACTGGCTATTTCACTGACTGACTGAATGACTAAATGACTGACTGACACTGACTGACTGACTGCTTGACTACCTGACTGACTGCTTGACTGACTAACTGACTGGACAGGACTGACCGACTGACTGACTGACAGACTGACTGAATAAGGATGACTGACAGACTGACTGAATAAGGCTGACTGACTGACAGACTGACTGAATAAGGCGGACCGACTGACTGACTGCCTGACTGACTGACTGACTGAATGACTGACTGACTGACTGACCGAGACTGACTGACTGACTGACTGAGACTGGACTGGACTGACTGACTGACTGACTGACTGAGACTGACTGACTGCTTTAGTGACTAACTGACTGCACAGGACTGACCGACTGACTGACTGACTGACTGCCTGACTGACTGACTGACTGAATGACTGACTGACTGAGACTAAATGACTGACTGCTTGACTGACTGGCTGAAGGACTAACTGACTGACTGAGTGACTGACTGAATGGACTGACTGACTGAGACTGAATGACTGAGTGCTTGACTGATTGACTGTCAGACTGACTGACTGACTTCGCAAAAGGGAAAAATAAAAAAAAAGAATTATAAAATTAGAAAAAAATATTTGCATTTAAGATTTCCTTTCCGGCTGGGATTTGAACCCAGGGCGACACTCATGGAAGCCCAACGCCCTCGCCAATATACTATCGGATCTCTGTTGATCGGTGTCTTAATTATAATAAAAACAAAAAATGCACCTTAGTAATTATTGATCTAAAATCTTTGAAATCTAAAGGTCGAATGATTAAACTGACTCATAATTTTCTTCCGTACATAAATAATCCATATTTGCAAAAGAAAGAAATTGAAAAAAAAAAAGAATCTTCAAATTAGAAGAGAAATATATACATGGAAGATTTTCGTTCCGGCCGGGACTCGAACCCAGTACCACGCGCTTGGAACCCAACGGTCTATCCATTAGGCTATCGGAGCTCTGTCGGTGAAAGTCTTAAATATAATAAAAACAAAAAATGCACCTTGGTAATTATTGATTCAAACACTTTGAAATTTACAGGTCGAATAATTAAACTGACTCAGAATTTTTCTCCCTACATAAATAATCAATATTCGCAAAAGAGAAAAATTAAAAAAAAAGAAGAAGACATTTCAAATTAGAAACTAAAAGTATACATTGAAGATTTTCGTTCAGGCTGGGACTCGAACCCAGGGCCACTCGCTTGGAAGCCTAACACTCTAGCCATTAGTCTATGGGAGCTCTGTCGGTGGGAGTTTTAAATATAATAAAAACAAAAAATGCACCTTGGTAATTGTTTATTTAAACACTTTGAAATCTTCGTGTCGAAAAATTAAACTGACTCAGAATTTTCTTCCCTACATAAATAATCAATAATTGCAAAGGAAAGAAATTGAAAAAAAAAAGAATTTTCAAATTAGAAAAGAAATATATACATTGAAGATATTCGCTCCGGCTGGGACTCGAACCCAGGCCACTCGCTTGGAAGACCAGCGGTCTAGCCATTAGGCTATCGGAGTTCTGTCGAGCGGAGTCTTACTGCCTGACTGATACTGCCTGACTGACAGACTGACTCACTGACTGACTGATACTGACTGATTGACTCACTGACTGACCGAGACTGACTGACTAACTGCCTGACTGACTGAGACTGGACTGACTGACTGACTGACTGACTGACTGACTAACTGACTGACTGAGACTGACTGACTGACTGCTTGACTCTCTGACTGGCTATTTCACTGACTGACTGAATGACTTAATGACTGACTGATACTGACTGACTGACTGCTTGACTACCTGACTGACTGCTTGACTGACTAACTGACTGGACAGGACTGACCGACTGACTGACTGACAGACTGACTGAATAAGGATGACTGACAGACTGACTGAATAAGGCTGACTGACTGACTGACTGACAGACTGACTGAATAAGGCGGACCGACTGACTGACTGCCTGACTGACTGACTGACTGAATGACTGACTGACTGACTGACCGAGACTGACTGACTGACTGACTGAGACTGGACTGGACTGACTGACTGACTGACTGACTGAGACTGACTGACTGCTTTAGTGACTAACTGACTGCACAGGACTGACCGACTGACTGACTGACTGACTGCCTGCCTGACTGACTGACTGAATGACTGACTGACTGAGACTAAATGACTGACTGCTTGACAGACTGGCTGAAGGACTAACTGACTGACTGAGTGACTGACTGAATGGACTGACTGACTGAGACTGAATGACTGAGTGCTTGACTGATTGACTGTCAGACTGACTGACTGACTTCGCAAAAGGGAAAAATAAAAAAAAAAAAGAATTATAAAATTAGAAAAAAATATTTGCATTTAAGATTTCCTTTCCGGCTGGGATTTGAACCCAAGGCGACACTCATGGAAGCCCAACGCCCTCGCCAATATACTATCGGATCTCTGTTGATCGGTGTCTTAATTATAATAAAAACAAAAAATGCACCTTAGTAATTATTGATCTAAAATCTTTGAAATCTAAAGGTCGAATGATTAAACTGACTCATAATTTTCTTCCGTACATAAATAATCCATATTTGCAAAAGAAAGAAATTGAAAAAAAAAAGAATCTTCAAATTAGAAGAGAAATATATACATGGAAGATTTTCGTTCCGGCCGGGACTCGAACCCAGTACCACGCGCTTGGAACCCAACGGTCTAGCCATTAGGCTATCGGAGCTCTGTCGATGAAAGTCTTAAATATAATAAAAACAAAAAATGCACCTTGGTAATTATTGATTCAAACACTTTGAAATTTACAGGTCGAATAATTAAACTGACTCAGAATTTTTCTCCCTACATAAATAATCAATATTCGCAAAAGAGAAAAATTAAAAAAAAAGAAGAAGACATTTCAAATTAGAAACTAAAAGTATACATTGAAGATTTTCGTTCAGGCTGGGACTCGAACCCAGGGCCACTCGCTTGGAAGCCTAACACTCTAGCCATTAGTCTATGGGAGCTCTGTCGGTGGGAGTTTTAAATATAATAAAAACAAAAAATGCACCTTGGTAATTGTTTATTTAAACACTTTGAAATCTTTGTGTCGAAAAATTAAACTGACTCAGAATTTTCTTCCCTACATAAATAATCAATAATTGCAAAGGAAAGAAATTGAAAAAAAAAAGAATTTTCAAATTAGAAAAGAAATATATACATTGAAGATATTCGCTCCGGCTGGGACTCGAACCCAGGCCACTCGCTTGAAAGACCAGCGGTCTAGCCATTAGGCTATCGGAGTTCTGTCGAGCGGAGTCTTACTGCCTGACTGATACTGCCTGACTGACAGACTGACTCACTGACTGACTGATACTGACTGATTGACTCACTGACTGACCGAGACTGACTGACTAACTGCCTGACTGACTGAGACTGGACTGACTGACTGACTGACTGACTGACTGACTAACTGACTGACTGAGACTGACTGACTGACTGCTTGACTCTCTGACTGGCTATTTCACTGACTGACTGAATGACTAAATGACTGACTGACACTGACTGACTGACTGCTTGACTACCTGACTGACTGCTTGACTGACTAACTGACTGGACAGGACTGACCGACTGACTGACTGACAGACTGACTGAATAAGGCTGACTGACTGACTGACTGAATAAGGCGGACCGACTGACTGACTGCCTGACTGACTGACTGACTGAATGACTGACTGACTGACTGACCGAGACTGACTGACTGACTGACTGAGACTGGACTGGACTGACTGACTGACTGACTGACTGAGACTGACTGACTGCTTTAGTGACTAACTGACTGCACAGGACTGACCGACTGACTGACTGACTGACTGCCTGACTGACTGACTGACTGAATGACTGACTGACTGAGACTAAATGACTGACTGCTTGACAGACTGGCTGAAGGACTAACTGACTGACTGAGTGACTGACTGAATGGACTGACTGACTGAGACTGAATGACTGAGTGCTTGACTGATTGACTGTCAGACTGACTGACTGACTTCGCAAAAGGGAAAAATAAAAAAAAAAAGAATTATAAAATTAGAAAAAAATATTTGCATTTAAGATTTCCTTTCCGGCTGGGATTTGAACCCAGGGCGACACTCATGGAAGCCCAACGCCCTCGCCAATATACTATCGGATCTCTGTTGATCGGTGTCTTAATTATAATAAAAACAAAAAATGCACCTTAGTAATTATTGATCTAAAATCTTTGAAATCTAAAGGTCGAATGATTAAACTGACTCATAATTTTCTTCCGTACATAAATAATCCATATTTGCAAAAGAAAGAAATTGAAAAAAAAAAGAATCTTCAAATTAGAAGAGAAATATATACATGGAAGATTTTCGTTCCGGCCGGGACTCGAACCCAGTACCACGCGCTTGGAACCCAACGGTCTAGCCATTAGGCTATCGGAGCTCTGTCGATGAAAGTCTTAAATATAATAAAAACAAAAAATGCACCTTGGTAATTATTGATTCAAACACTTTGAAATTTACAGGTCGAATAATTAAACTGACTCAGAATTTTTCTCCCTACATAAATAATCAATATTCGCAAAAGAGAAAAATTAAAAAAAAAGAAGAAGACATTTCAAATTAGAAACTAAAAGTATACATTGAAGATTTTCGTTCAGGCTGGGACTCGAACCCAGGGCCACTCGCTTGGAAGCCTAACACTCTAGCCATTAGTCTATGGGAGCTCTGTCGGTGGGAGTTTTAAATATAATAAAAACAAAAAATGCACCTTGTTAATTGTTTATTTAAACACTTTGGAATCTTCGTGTCGAAAAATTAAACTGACTCAGAATTTTCTTCCCTACATAAATAATCAATAATTGCAAAGGAAAGAAATTGAAAAAAAAAAAGAATTTTCAAATTAGAAAAGAAATATATACATTGAAGATATTCGCTCCGGCTGGGACTCGAACCCAGGCCACTCGCTTGGAAGACCAGCGGTCTAGCCATTAGGCTATCGGAGTTCTGTCGAGCTGAGTCTTACTGCCTGACTGATACTGCCTGACTGACAGACTGACTCACTGACTGACTGATACTGACTGATTGACTCACTGACTGACCGAGACTGACTGACTAACTGCCTGACTGACTGAGACTGGACTGACTGACTGACTGACTGACTGACTGACTAACTGACTGACTGAGACTGACTGACTGACTGCTTGACTCTCTGACTGGCTATTTCACTAAATGACTGAATGACTAAATGACTGACTGACACTGACTGACTGACTGCTTGACTACCTGACTGACTGCTTGACTGACTAACTGACTGGACAGGACTGACCGACTGACTGACTGACAGACTGACTGAATAAGGATGACTGACAGACTGACTGAATAAGGCTGACTGACTGACTGACTGACAGACTGACTGAATAAGGCGGACCGACTGACTGACTGCCTGACTGACTGACTGACTGAATGACTGACTGACTGACTGACCGAGACTGACTGACTGACTGACTGAGACTGGACTGGACTGACTGACTGACTGACTGACTGAGACTGACTGACTGCTTTAGTGACTAACTGACTGCACAGGACTGACCGACTGACTGACTGACTGACTGCCTGACTGACTGACTGACTGAATGACTGACTGACTGAGACTAAATGACTGACTGCTTGACTGACTGGCTGAAGGACTAACTGACTGACTGAGTGACTGACTGACTGGACTGACTGACTGAGACTGAATGACTGAGTGCTTGACTGATTGACTGTCAGACTGACTGACTGACTTCGCAAAAGGGAAAAATAAAAAAAAAAGAATTATAAAATTAGAAAAAAATATTTGCATTTAAGATTTCCTTTCCGGCTGGGATTTGAACCCAGGGCGACACTCATGGAAGCCCAACGCTCTCGCCAATATACTATCGGATCTCTGTTGATCGGTGTCTTAATTATAATAAAAACAAAAAATGCACCTTAGTAATTATTGATCTAAAATCTTTGAAATCTAAAGGTCGAATGATTAAACTGACTCAGAATTTTCTTCCGTACATAAATAATCCATATTTGCAAAAGAAAGAAATTGAAAAAAAAAAGAATCTTCAAATTAGAAGAGAAATATATACATATATGATTTTCGTTCCGGCCGGGACTCGAACCCAGTACCACGCGCTTGGAACCCAACGGTCTAGCCATTAGGCTATCGGAGCTCTGTCGATGGAAGTCTTAAATATAATAAAAACAAAAAATGCACCTTGGTAATTATTGATTCAAACACTTTGAAATTTACAGGTCAAATAATTAAACTGACTCAGAATTTTTCTCCATACATAAATAATCAATATTCGCAAAAGAAAAAAATTAAAAAAAAAAGAAGAAGAAATTTCAAATTAGAAACTAAAAGTATACATTGAAGATTTTCGTTCAGGCTGGGACTCGAACCCAGGGCCACTCGCTTGGAAGCCTAACACTCTAGCCATTAGTCTATGGGAGCTCTGTCGGTGGGAGTTTTAAATATAATAAAAACAAAAAATGCACCTTGGTAATTGTTTATTTAAACACTTTGAAATCTTCGTGTCGAAAAATTAAACTGACTCAGAATTTTCTTCCCTACATAAATAATCAATAATTGCAAAGGAAAGAAATAGAAAAAAAAAGAATTTTCAAATTAGAAAAGAAATATATACATTGAAGATATTCGCTCCGGCTGGGACTCGAACCCAGGCCACTCGCTTGGAAGACCAGCGGTCTAGCCATTAGGCTATCGGAGTTCTGTCGAGCGGAGTCTTACTGCCTGACTGATACTGCCTGACTGACAGACTGACTCACTGACTGACTGATACTGACTGACAGACTCACTGACTGACTGATACTGACTGACAGACTCACTGACTGACCGAGACTGACTGACTAACTGCCTGACTGACTGAGACTGGACTGACTGACTGACTGACTGACTGACTGACTAACTGACTGACTGAGACTGACTGACTGACTGCTTGACTCTCTGACTGGCTATTTCACTGACTGACTGAATGACTAAATGACTGACTGACACTGACTGACTGACTGCTTGACTACATGACTGACTGCTTGACTGACTAACTGACTGGACAGGACTGACCGACTGACTGACTGACAGACTGACTGAATAAGGATGACTGACAGACTGACTGAATAAGGCTGACTGACTGACTGACTGACAGACTGACTGAATAAGGCTGACCGACTGACTGACTGCCTGACTGACTGACTGACTGAATGACTGACTGACTGACTGACCGAGACTGACTGACTGACTGACTGAGACTGGACTGGACTGACTGACTGACTGACTGACTGAGACTGACTGACTGCTTTAGTGACTAACTGACTGCACAGGACTGACCGACTGACTGACTGACTGACTGCCTGACTGACTGACTGACTGAATGACTGACTGACTGAGACTAAATGACTGACTGCTTGACTGACTGGCTGAAGGACTAACTGACTGACTGAGTGACTGACTGACTGGACTGACTGACTGAGACTGAATGACTGAGTGCTTGACTGATTGACTGTCAGACTGGCTGACTGACTTCGCAAAAGGGAAAAATAAAAAAAAAAAGAATTATAAAATTAGAAAAAATATTTGCATTTAAGATTTCCTTTCCGGCTGGGATTTGAACCCAGGGCGACACTCATGGAAGCCCAACGCTCTCGCCAATATACTATCGGATCTCTGTTGATCGGTGTCTTAAATATAATAAAAACAAAAAATGCACCTTAGTAATTATTGATCTAAAATCTTTGAAATCTAAAGGTCGAATGATTAAACTGACTCAGAATTTTCTTCCGTACATAAATAATCCATATTTGCAAAAGAAAGAAATTGAAAAAAAAAGAATCTTCAAATTAGAAGAGAAATATATACATGGAAGATTTTCGTTCCGGCCGGGACTCGAACCCAGTACCACGCGCTTGGAACCCAACGGTCTAGCCATTAGGCTATCGGAGCTCTGTCGATGGAAGTCTTAAATATAATAAAAACAAAAAATGCACCTTGGTAATTATTGATTCAAACACTTTGAAATTTACAGGTCGAATAATTAAACTGACTCAGAATTTTTCTCCCTACATAAATAATCAATATTCGCAAAAGAGAAAAATTAAAAAAAAAGAAGAAGAAATTTCAAATTAGAAAATAAAAGTATACATTGAAGATTTTCGTTCAGGCTGGGACTCGAACCCAGGGCCACTCGCTTGGAAGCCTAACACTCTAGCCATTAGTCTATGGGAGCTCTGTCGGTGGGAGTTTTAAATATAATAAAAACAAAAAATGCACCTTGGTAATTGTTTATTTAAACACTTTGAAATCTTTGTGTCGAAAAATTAAACTGACTCAGAATTTTCTTCCCTACATAAATAATCAATAATTGCAAAGGAAAGAAATTGAAAAAAAAGGAATTTTCAAATTAGAAAAGAAATATATACATTGAAGATATTCGCTCCGGCTGGGACTCGAACCCAGGCCACTCACTTGGAAGACCAGCGGTCTAGCCATTAGGCTATCGGAGTTCTGTCGAGCGGAGTCTTACTGCCTGACTGATACTGCCTGACTGACAGACTGACTCACTGACTGACTGATACTGACTGACTGACTCACTGACTGACCGAGACTGACTGACTAACTGCCTGACTGACTGAGACTGGACTGACTGACTGACTGACTGACTGACTGACTAACTGACTGACTGAGACTGACTGACTGACTGCTTGACTCTCTGACTGGCTATTTCACTGACTGACTGAATGACTTAATGACTGACTGACACTGACTGACTGACTGCTTGACTACCTGACTGACTGCTTGACTGACTAACTGACTGGACAGGACTGACCGACTGACTGACTGACAGACTGACTGAATAAGGATGACTGACAGACTGACTGAATAAGGCTGACTGACTGACTGACTGACAGACTGACTGAATAAGGCTGACCGACTGACTGACTGCCTGACTGACTGACTGACTGAATAACTGACTGACTGACTGACCGAGACTGACTGACTGACTGACTGAGACTGGACTGGACTGACTGACTGACTGACTGACTGAGACTGACTGACTGCTTTAGTGACTAACTGACTGCACAGGACTGACCGACTGACTGACTGACTGACTGCCTGACTGACTGACTGACTGAATGACTGACTGACTGAGACTAAATGACTGACTGCTTGACTGACTGGCTGAAGGACTAACTGACTGACTGAGTGACTGACTGACTGGACTGACTGACTGAGACTGAATGACTGAGTGCTTGACTGACTGACTGCCTGACTGACTGACTGACTGAATGACTGACTGACTGACTGACCGAGACTGACTGACTGACTGACTGAGACTGACTGACTGCTTTAGTGACTAACTGACTGCAAAGGACTGACCGACTGACTGACTGACTGACTGACTGCCTGACTGACTGACTGAATGACTGACTGACTGAGACTAAATGACTGACTGCTTGACTGACTGGCTGAAGGACTAACTGACTGACTGAGTGACTGACTGACTGGACTGACTGACTGAGACTGAATGACTGAGTGCTTGACTGATTGACTGTCAGACTGACTGACTGACTTCGCAAAAGGGAAAAATAAAAAAAAAAGAATTATAAAAAATATTTGCATTTAAGATTTCCTTTCCGGCTGGGATTTGTAGCCCAGGGCGACACTCATGGAAGCCCAACGCTCTCGCCAATATACTATCGGATCTCTGTTGATCGGTGTCTTAATTATAATAAAAACAAAAAATGCACCTTAGTAATTATTGATCTAAAATCTTTGAAATCTAAAGGTCGAATGATTAAACTGACTCAGAATTTTCTTCCGTACATAAATAATCCATATTTGCAAAAGAAAGAAATTGAAAAAAAAAAAAACTTCAAATTAGAAGAGAAATATATACATGGAAGATTTTCGTTCCGGCCGGGACTCGAACCCAGTACCACGCGCTTGGAACCCAACGGTCTAGCCATTAGGCTATCGGAGCTCTGTCGATGGAAGTCTTAAATATAATAAAAACAAAAAATGCACCTTGGTAATTATTGATTCAAACACTTTGAAATTTACAGGTCGAATAATTAAACTGACTCAGAATTTTTCTCCCTACATAAATAATCAATATTCGCAAAAGAGAAAAATTAAAAAAAAAGAAGAAGAAATTTCAAATTAGAAAATAAAAGTATACATTGAAGATTTTCGTTCAGGCTGGGACTCGAACCCAGGGCCACTCGCTTGGAAGCCTAACACTCTAGCCATTAGTCTATGGGAGCTCTGTCGGTGGGAGTTTTAAATATAATAAAAACAAAAAATGCACCTTGGTAATTGTTTATTTAAACACTTTGAAATCTTCGTGTCGAAAAATTAAACTGACTCAGAATTTTCTTCCCTACATAAATAATCAATAATTGCAAAGGAAAGAAATTGAAAAAAAAAGGAATTTTCAAATTAGAAAAGAAATATATACATTGAAGATATTCGTTCCGGCTGGGACTCGAACCCAGGCCACTCACTTGGAAGACCTGCGGTCTAGCCATTAGGCTATCGGAGTTCTGTCGAGCGGAGTCTTACTGCCTGACTGATACTGCCTGACTGACAGACTGACTCACTGACTGACTGATACTGACTGACTGACTCACTGACTGACCGAGACTGACTGACTAACTGCCTGACTGACTGAGACTGGACTGACTGACTGACTGACTGACTGACTGACTAACTGACTGACTGAGACTGACTGACTGACTGCTTGACTCTCTGACTGGCTATTTCACTGACTGACTGAATGACTAAATGACTGACTGACACTGACTGACTGACTGCTTGACTACCTGACTGACTGCTTGACTGACTAACTGACTGGACAGGACTGACCGACTGACTGACTGACAGACTGACTGAATAAGGATGACTGACAGACTGACTGAATAAGGCTGACCGACTGACTGACTGCCTGACTGACTGAATAAGGCTGACCGACTGACTGACTGCCTGACTGACTGACTGACTGAATGACTGACTGACTGACCGAGACTGACTGACTGACTGACTGAGACTGACTGACTGCTTTAGTGACTAACTGACTGCACAGGACTGACCGACTGACTGACTGACTGACTGCCTGACTGACTGACTGACTGAATGACTGACTGACTGAGACTAAATGACTGACTGCTTGATTGACTGACTGCCTGACTGACTGACTGACTGAGTGACTGACTGACTGGACTGACTGACTGAGACTGAATGACTGAGTGCTTGACTGATTGACTGTCAGACTGACTGACTGACTTCGCAAAAGGGAAAAATAAAAAAAAAAAGAATTATAAAAAATATTTGCATTTAAGATTTCCTTTCCGGCTGGGATTTGAACCCAGGGCGACACTCATGGAAGCCCAACGCTCTCGCCAATATACTATCGGATCTCTGTTGATCGGTGTCTTAATTATAATAAAAACAAAAAATGCACCTTAGTAATTATTGATCTAAAATCTTTGAAATCTAAAGGTCGAATGATTAAACTGACTCAGAATTTTCTTCCGTACATAAATAATCCATATTTGCAAAAGAAAGAAATTGAAAAAAAAAAGAATCTTCAAATTAGAAGAGAAATATATACATTTAAGATTTTCGTTCCGGCCGGGACTCGAACCCAGTACCACGCGCTTGGGACCCAACGGTCTAGCCATTAGCTATCGGAGCTCTGTCGATGGATGTCTTAAATATAATAAAAACAAAAAATGCACCTCGGTAATTATTGATTCAAACACTTTGAAATTTACAGGTCGAATAATTAAACTGACTCAGAATTTTTCTCCCTACATAAATAATCAATATTCGCAAAAGAGAAAAATTAAAAAAAAAAGAAGAAGAAATTTCAAATTAGAAACTAAAAGTATACATTGAAGATTTTCGTTCAGGCTGGGACGCGAACCCAGGGCCACTCGCTTGGAACCTAACACTCTAGCCATTAGTCTATGGGAGCTCTGTCGGTGTGAGTTTTAAATATAATAAAAACAAAAAATGCACCTTGGTAATTGTTTATTTAAACACTTTGAAATCTTCGTGTCGAAAAATTAAACTGACTCAGAATTTTCTTCCCTACATAAATAATCAATAATTGCAAAGGAAAGAAATTGAAAAAAAAAGCATTTTCAAATTAGAAAAGAAATATATACATTGAAGATATTCGCTCCGGCAGGGACTCGAACCCAGGCCACTCGCTTGGAAGACCAGCGGTCTAGCCATTAGGCTATCGGAGTTCTGTCGAGCGGAGTCTTACTGCCTGACTGATACTGCCTGACTGACAGACTGACTCACTGACTGAGTGATACTGACTGACTGACTCACTGACTGACCGAGACTGACTGACTAACTGCCTGACTGACTGAGACTGGACTGACTGACTGACTGAGACTGACTGACTGACTGCTTGACTCTCTGACTGGCTATTTCACTGACTGACTGAATGACTAAATGACTGACTGACACTGACTGACTGACTGCTTGACTACCTGACTGACTGCTTGACTGACTAACTGACTGGACAGGACTGACCGACTGACTGACTGACAGACTGACTGAATAAGGATGACTGACAGACTGACTGAATAAGGCTGACTGACTGACTGACTGACAGACTGACTGAATAAGGCTGACCGACTGACTGACTGCCTGACTGACTGAATGACTGACTGACTGACTGACCGAGACTGACTGACTGACTGACTGAGACTGGACAGGACTGACTGACTGACTGACTGAGACTGACTGACTGCTTTAGTGACTAACTGACTGCACAGGACTGACCGACTGACTGACTGACTGACTGCCTGACTGACTGACTGACTGAGACTAAATGACTGACTGCTTGACTGACTGGCTGAAGGACTAACTGACTGACTGAGTGACTGACTGACTGGACTGACTGACTGAGACTGAATGACTGACTTCGCAAAAGGGAAAAATAAAAAAAAAAGAATTATAAAATTAGAAAAAAATATTTGCATTTAAGATTTCCTTTCCGGCCGGGACTCGAACCCAGTACCACGCGCTAGGAACCCAACGGTCTAGCCATTAGGCTATCGTAGCTCTGTCGGTGGAGGTCTTAAATATAATAAAAACAAAAAATGCACCTTGGTAATTATTGATTCAAACACTTTGAAATTTACAGGTCGAATAATTAAACTGACTCAGAATTTTTCTCCCTACATAAATAATCAATATTCGCAAAAGAGAAAAATTAAAAAAAAAGAAGAAGAAATTTCAAATTAGAAACTAAAAGTATACTTTGAAGATTTTCGTTCAGGCTGGGACTCGAACCCAGGGCCACTCGCTTGGAAGCCTAACACTCTAGCCATTAGTGTATGGGAGCTCTGTCGTTGGGAGTTTTAAATATAATAAAAACAAAAAATGCACCTTGGTAATTGTTTATTTAAACACTTTGAAATCTTCGTGTCGAAAAATTAAACTGACTCAGAATTTTCTTCCCTACATAAATAATCAATAATTGCAAAGGAAAGAAATTGAAAAAAAAAGAATTTTCAAATTAGAAAAGAAATATATACATTGAAGATATTCGCTCCGGCTGGGACTCGAACCCAGGCCACTCGCTTGGAAGACCAGCGGTCTAGCCATTAGGCTATCGCAGTTCTGTCGAGCGGAGTCTTACTGCCTGACTGATACTGCCTGACTGACAGACTAACTCACTGACTGACTGATACTGACTGACTGACTCACTGACTGACCGAGACTGACTGACTAACTGCCTGACTGACTGAGACTGGACTGACTGACTGACTGACTGACTGACTAACTGACTGACTGAGACTGACTGACTGACTGCTTGACTCTCTGACTGGCTATTTCACTGACTGACTGAATGACTAAATGACTGACTGACACTGACTGACTGACTGCTTGACTACCTGACTGAGTGCTTGACTGACTAACTGACTGGACAGGACTGACCGACTGACTGACTGACAGACTGACTGAATAAGGATGACTGACAGACTGACTGAATAAGGCTGACTGACTGACTGACAGACTGACTGAATAAGGCTGACCGACTGACTGACTGCCTGACTGACAGACTGACTGACTGACCGAGACTGACTGACTGACCGAGACTGACTGACTGACTGACTGAGACTGGACTGGACTGACTGACTGACTGACTGACTGAGACTGACTGACTGCTTTAGTGACTAACTGACTGCACAGGACTGACCGACTGACTGACTGACTGACTGCCTGACTGACTGACTGACTGAGTGACTGACTGGCTGAGACTAAATGACTGACTGCTTGACTGACTGGCTGAAGGACTAACTGACTGACTGAGTGACTGAGTGACTGGACTGACTGACTGAGACTGAATGACTGAGTGCTTGACTGATTGACTGTCAGACTGACTGACTGACTTCGCAAAAGGGAAAAATAAAAAAAGAAGAATTATAAAATTAGAAAAAAATATTTGCATTTAAGATTTCCATTCCGGCTGGGATTTGAACCCAGGGCGACACTCATGGAAGCCCAACGCTCTCGCCAATATACTATCGGATCTCTGTTGATCGGTGTCTTAATTATAATAAAAACAAAAAATGCACCTTAGTAATTATTGATCTAAAATCTTTGAAATCTAAAGGTCGAATGATTAAACTGACTCAGAATTTTCTTCCGTACATAAATAATCCATATTTGCAAAAGAAAGAAATTGAAAAAAAAAAGAATCTTCAAATTAGAAGAGAAATATATACATGGAAGATTTTCGTTCCGGCCGGGACTCGAACCCAGTACCACGCGCTAGGAACCCAACGGTCTAGCCATTAGGCTATCGGAGCTCTGTCGATGGAAGTCTTAAATATAATAAAAACAAAAAATGCACCTTGGTAATTATTGATTCAAACACTTTGAAATTTACAGGTCGAATAATTAAACTGACTCAGAATTTTTCTCCCTACATAAATAATCAATATTCGCAAAAGAGAAAAATTAAAAAAAAAAAAGAAGAAGAAATTTCAAATTAGAAACTAAAAGTATACATTGAAGATTTTCGTCCAGGCTGGGACTCGAACCCAGGGCCACTCGCTTGGAAGCCTAACACTCTAGCCATTAGTCTATGGGAGCTCTGTCGGTGGGAGTTTTAAATATAATAAAAACAAAAAATGCACCTTGGTAATTGTTTATTTAAACACTTTGAAATCTTCGTGTCGAAAAATTAAACTGACTCAGAATTTTCTTCCCTACATAAATAATCAATAATTGCAAAGGAAAGAAATTGAAAAAAAAAGAATTTTCAAATTAGAAAAGAAATATATACATTGAAGATATTCGCTCCGGCTGGGACTCGAACCCAAGCCACTCGCTTGGAAGACCAGCGGTCTAGCCATTAGGCTATCGGAGTTCTGTCGAGCGGAGTCTTACTGCCTGACTGATATTGCCTGACTGACAGACTGACTCACTGACTGACTGACTGAGACTGGACTGACTCACTGACTGACCGAGACTGACTGACTAACTGCCTGACTGACTGAGACTGGACTGACTGACTGACTGACTGACTGACTGACTAACTGACTGACTGAGACTGACTGACTGACTGCTTGACTCTCTGACTGGCTATTTCACTGACTGACTGAATGACTAAATGACTGACTGACACTGACTGACTGACTGCTTGACTACCTGACTGACTGCTTGACTGACTAACTGACTGGACAGGACTGACCGACTGACTGACTGACAGACTGACTGAATAAGGATGACTGACAGACTGACTGAATAAGGCTGACTGACTGACTGACTGACAGACTGACTGAATAAGGCTGACCGACTGACTGACTGCCTGACTGACTGACTGACTGAATGACTGACTGACTGACTGACCGAGACTGACTGACTGACTGACTGAGACTGGACTGGACTGACTGACTGACTGAGACTGACTGACTGCTTTAGTGACTAACTGACTGCACAGGACTGACCGACTGACTGACTGACTGACTGCCTGACTGACTGACTGACTGAATGACTGACTGACTGAGACTAGATGACTGACTGCTTGACTGACTGGCTGAAGGACTAACTGAGTGACTGACTGACTGGACTGACTGACTGAGACTGAATGAATGAGTGCTTGACTGATTGACTGTCAGACTGACTGACTGACTTCGCAAAAGGGAAAAATAAAAAAAAAGAGTTATAAAATTAGAAAAAAATATTTGCATTTAAGATTTCCTTTCCGGCTGGGATTTGAACCCAGGGCGACACTCATGGAAGCCCAACGCTCTCGCCAATATACTATCGGATCTCTGTTGATCGGTGTCTTAATTATAATAAAAACAAAAAATGCACCTTAGTAATTATTGATCTAAAATCTTTGAAATCTAAAGGTCGAATGATTAAACTGACTCAGAATTTTCTTCCGTACATAAATAATCCATATTTGCAAAAGAAAGAAATTGAAAAAAAAAAAGAATCTTCAAATTAGAAGAGAAATATATACATGGAAGATTTTCGTTCCGGCCGGGACTCGAACCCAGTACCACGCGCTTGGAACCCAACGGTCTAGCCATTAGGCTATCGGAGCTCGGCCGATGGAAGTCTTAAATATAATAAAAACTAAAAATGCACCTTGGTAAATATTGATTCAAACACTTTGAAATTTACAGGTCGAATAATTAAACTGACTCAGAATTTTTCTCCCTACATAAATAATCAATAATAATTTCAAAGGAAAGAAATTGAAAAAAAAAGAATTTTCAAATTAGAAAAGAAATATATACATTGAAAATATTCGCTCCGGCTGGGACTCGAACCGAGGCCACTCGCTTGGAAGACTAGCGGTCTAGCCATTAGGCTATCGGAGTTCTGTCGCGCGGAGTCTTACTGCCTGACTGATACTGCCTGACTGACAGACTGACTCACTGACTGACTGACTGAGACTGGACTGACTCACTGACTGACCGAGACCGACTGACTAACTGCCTGACTGACTGAGACTGGACTGACTGACTGACTGACTGACTGACTGACTAACTGACTGACTGAGACTGACTGACTGACTGCTTGACTCTCTGACTGGCTATTTCACTGACTGACTGAATGAATAAATGACTGACTGACACTGACTGACTGACTGCTTGACTACCTGACTGACTGCTTGACTGACTAACTGACTGGACAGGACTGACCGACTGACTGACTGACAGACTGACTGAATAAGGATGACTGACAGACTGACTGAATAAGGCTGACTGACTGACTGACTGACAGACTGACTGAATAAGGCTGATCGACTGACTGACTGCCTGACTGACTGACTGACTTAATGACTGACTGACTGACTGACCGAGACTGACTGACTGACTGACTGAGACTGGACTGGACTGACTGACTGACTGACTGACTGAGACTGACTGACTGCTTTAGTGACTAACTGACTGCACAGGACTGACCGACTGACCGACTGACCGACTGACCGACTGGACTGGACTGACTGACTGACTGACTGACTGAGACTGACTGACTGCTTTAGTGACTAACTGACTGCACAGGACTGACCGACTGACTGACTGACTGACTGACTGACTGACTGACTGACTGAATGACTGACTGACTGAGACTAGATGACTGACTGCTTGACTGACTGGCTGAAGGACTAACTGAGTGACTGACTGACTGGACTGACTGACTGAGACCGAATGAATGAGTGCTTGACTGATTGACTGTCAGACTGACTGACTGACTTCGCAAAAGGGAAAAATAAAAAAAAAAGAGTTATAAAATTAGAAAAAAATATTTGCATTTAAGATTTCCTTTCCGGCTGGGATTCGAACCCAGGGCGACACTCATGGAAGCCCAACGCTCTCGCCAATATACTATCGGATCTCTGTTGATCGGTGTCTTAATTATAATAAAAACAAAAAATGCACCTTAGTAATTATTGATCTAAAATCTTTGAAATCTAAAGGTCGAATGATTAAACTGACTCAGAATTTTCTTCCGTACATAAATAATCCATATTTGCAAAAGAAAGAAATTGAAAAAAAAAAGAATCTTCAAATTAGAAGAGAAATATATACATGGAAGATTCTCGTTCCGGCCGGGACTCGAACCCAGTACCACGCGCTTGGAACCCAACGGTCTAGCCATTAGGCTATCGGAGCTCTGCCGATGGAAGTCTTAAATATAATAAAAACTAAAAATGCACCTTGGTAATTATTGATTCAAACACTTTGAAATTTTCAGGTCGAATAATTAAACTGACTCAGAATTTTTCTCCCTACATAAATAATCAATAATAATTTCAAAGGAAAGAAATTGAAAAAAAAAAGAATTTTCAAATTAGAAAAGAAATATATACATTGAAAATATTCGCTCCGGCTGGGACTCGAACCCAGGCCACTCGCTTGGAAGACTAGCGGTCTAGCCATTAGGCTATCGGAGTTCTGTCGCGCGGAGTCTTACTGCCTGACTGATACTGCCTGACTGACAGACTGACTCACTGACTGACTGACTGAGACTGGACTGACTCACTGACTGACCGAGACTGACTGACTAACTGCCTGACTGACTGAGACTGGACTGACTGACTGACTGACTGACTGACTGACTGACTAACTGACTGACTGAGACTGACTGACTGACTGCTTGACTCTCTGACTGGCTATTTCACTGACTGACTGAATGACTAAATGACTGACTGACACTGACTGACTGACTGCTTGACTACCTGACTGACTGCTTGACTGACTAACTGACTGGACAGGACTGACCGACTGACTGACTGACAGACTGACTGAATAAGGATGACTGACAGACTGACTGAATAAGGCTGACTGACTGACTGACAGACTGACTGAATAAGGCTGACCGACTGACTGACTGCCTGACTGACTGACTGACTGAATGACTGACTGAATGACTGACCGAGACTGACTGACCGAGACTGACTGACTGACTGACTGAGACTGGACTGGACTGACTGACTGACTGACTGACTGAGACTGACTGACTGCTTTTGTGACTAACTGACTGCACAGGACTGACCGACTAACTGACTGACTGACTGCCTGACTGACTGACTGACTGAATGACTGACTGACTGAGACTAAATGACTGACTGCTTGACTGACTGGCTGAAGGACTAACTGACTGACTGAGTGACTGACTGACTGGACTGACTGACTGAGACTGAATGACTGAGTGCTTGACTGATTGACTGTCAGACTGACTGACTGACTTCGCAAAAGGGAAAAATAAAAAAAAAAGAATTATAAAATTAGAAAAAAATATTTGCATTTAAGATTTCCTTTCCGGCCGGGACTCGAACCCAGTACCACGCGCTAGGAACCCTTCGGTCTAGCCATTAGGCTATCGTAGCTCTGTCGATGGAGGTCTTAAATATAATAAAAACAAAAAATGCACCTTGGTAATTATTGATTCAAACACTTTGAAATTTACAGGTCGAATAATTAAACTGACTCAGAATTTTTCTCCCTACATAAATAATCAATATTCGCAAAAGAGAAAAATTAAAAAAAAAGAAGAAGAAATTTCAAATTAGAAACTAAAAGTATACTTTGAAGATTTTCGTTCAGGCTGGGACTCGAACCCAGGGCCACTCGCTTGGAAGCCTAACACTCTAGCCATTAGTCTATGGGAGCTCTGTCGGTGGGAGTTTTAAATATAATAAAAACAAAAAATGCACCTTGGTAATTGTTTATTTAAACACTTTGAAATCTTCGTGTCGAAAAATTAAACTGACTCAGAATTTTCTTCCCTACATAAATAATCAATAATTGCAAAGGAAAGAAATTGAAAAAAAAAAGAATTTTCAAATTAGAAAAGAAATATATACATTGAAGATATTCGCTCCGGCTGGGACTCGAACCCAGGCCACTCGCTTGGAAGACCAGCGGTCTAGCCATTAGGCTATCGGAGTTCTGTCGAGCGGAGTCTTACTGCCTGACTGATACTGCCTGACTGACAGACTGACTCACTGACTGACTGACTCACTGACTGACCGAGACTGACTGACTAACTGCCTGACTGACTGAGACTGGACTGACTGACTGACTGACTGACTGACTGACTGACTGAGACTGACTGACTGACTGCTTGACTCTCTGACTGGCTATTTCACTGACTGACTGAATGACTAAATGACTGACTGACACTGACTGACTGACTGCTTGACTACCTGACTGACTGCTTGACTGACTAACTGACTGGACAGGACTGACCGACTGACTGAATGACAGACTGACTGAATAAGGATGACTGACAGACTGACTGACTGACAGACTGACTGACTGACAGACTGACTGAATAAAGCTGACCGACTGACTGACTGCCTGACTGACAGACTGACTGAATGACTGACTGACTGACTGACCGAGACTGACTGACTGACTGACTGAGACTGGACTGGACTGACTGACTGACTGACTGACTGAGACTGACTGACTGCTTTAGTGACTAACTGACTGCACAGGACTGACCGACTGACTGACTGACTGACTGCCTGACTGACTGACTGACTGAATGACTGACTGGCTGAGACTAAATGACTGACTGCTTGACTGACTGGCTGAAGGACTAACTGACTGACTGAGTGACTGAGTGACTGGACTGACTGACTGAGACTGAATGACTGAGTGCTTGACTGATTGACTGTCAGACTGACTGACTGACTTCGCAAAAGGGAAAAATAAAAAAAAAAGAATTATAAAATTAGAAAAAAATATTTGCATTTAAGATTTCCATTCCGGCTGGGATTTGAACCCAGGGCGACACTCATGGAAGCCCAACGCTCTCGCCAATATACTATCGGATCTCTGTTGATCGGTGTCTTAATTATAATAAAAACAAAAAATGCACCTTAGTAATTATTGATCTAAAATCTTTGAAATCTAAAGGTCGAATGATTAAACTGACTCAGAATTTTCTTCCGTACATAAATAATCCATATTTGCAAAAGAAAGAAATTGAAAAAAAAAGAATCTTCAAATTAGAAGAGAAATATATACATGGAAGATTTTCGTTCCGGCCGGGACTCGAACCCAGAACCACGCGCTAGGAACCCAATGGTCTAGCCATTAGGCTATCGGAGCTCTGTCGATGGAAGTCTTAAATATAATAAAAACAAAAAATGCACCTTGGTAATTATTGATTCAAACACTTTGAAATTTACAGGTCGAATAATTAAACTGACTCAGAATTTTTCTCCCTACATAAATAATCAATATTCGCAAAAGAGAAAAATTAAAAAAAAAAGAAGAAGAAATTTCAAATTAGAAACTAAAAGTATACATTGAAGATTTTCGTCCAGGCTGGGACTCGAACCCAGGGCCACTCGCTTGGAAGCCTAACACTCTAGCCATTAGTCTATGGGAGCTCTGTCGGTGGGAGTTTTAAATATAATAAAAACAAAAAATGCACCTTGGTAATTGTTTATTTAAACACTTTGAAATCTTCGTGTCGAAAAATTAAACTGACTCAGAATTTTCTTCCCTACATAAATAATCAATAATTGCAAAGGAAAGAAATTGAAAAAAAAAGAATTTTCAAATTAGAAAAGAAATATATACATTGAAGATATTCGCTCCGGCTGGGACTCGAACCCAAGCCACTCGCTTGGAAGACCAGCGGTCTAGCCATTAGGCTATCGGAGTTCTGTCGAGCGGAGTCTTACTGCCTGACTGATATTGCCTGACTGACAGACTGACTCAATGACTGACTGACTGAGACTGGACTGACTCACTGACTGACCGAGACTGACTGACTAACTGCCTGACTGACTGAGACTGGACTGACTGACTGACTGACTGACTGACTGACTAACTGACTGACTGAGACTGACTGACTGACTGCTTGACTCTCTGACTGGCTATTTCACTGACTGACTGAATGACTAAATGACTGACTGACACTGACTGACTGACTGCTTGACTACCTGACTGACTGCTTGACTGACTAACTGACTGGACAGGACTGACCGACTGACTGACTGACAGACTGACTGAATAAGGATGACTGACAGACTGACTGAATAAGGATGACTGACAGACTGACTGAATAAGGCTGACTGACTGACTGACTGACAGACTGACTGAATAAGGCTGACCGACTGACTGACTGCCTGACTGACTGACTGACTGAATGACTGACTGACTGACTGACCGAGACTGACTGACTGACTGACTGAGACTGGACTGGACTGACTGACTGACTGACTGACTGAGACTGACTGACTGCTTTAGTGACAAACTGACTGCACAGGACTGACCGACTGACTGACTGACTGACTGCCTGACTGACTGACTGACTGAATGACTGACTGACTGAGACTAGATGACTGACTGCTTGACTGACTGGCTGAAGGACTAACTGAGTGACTGACTGACTGGACTGACTGACTGAGACTGAATGAATGAGTGCTTGACTGATTGACTGTCAGACTGACTGACTGACTTCGCAAAAGGGAAAAATAAAAAAAAAAGAGTTATAAAATTAGAAAAAAATATTTGCATTTAAGATTTCCTTTCCGGCTGGGATTTGAACCCAGGGCGACACTCATGGAAGCCCAACGCTCTCGCCAATATACTATCGGATCTCTGTTGATCGGTGTCTTAATTATAATAAAAACAAAAAATGCACCTTAGTAATTATTGATCTAAAATCTTTGAAATCTAAAGGTCGAATGATTAAACTGACTCAGAATTTTCTTCCGTACATAAATAATCCATATTTGCAAAAGAAAGAAATTGAAAAAAAAAGAATCTTCAAATTAGAAGAGAAATATACACATGGAAGATTTTCGTTCCGGCCGGGACTCGAACCCAGTACCACGCGCTTGGAACCCAACGGTCTAGCCATTAGGCTATCGGAGCTCTGCCGATGGAAGTCTTAAATATAATAAAAACTAAAAATGCACCTTGGTAATTATTGATTCAAACACTTTGAAATTTACAGGTCGAATAATTAAACTGACTCAGAATTTTTCTCCCTACATAAATAATCAATAATAATTTCAAAGGAAAGAAATTGAAAAAAAAAAGAATTTTCAAATTAGAAAAGAAATATATACATTGAAAATATTCGCTCCGGCTGGGACTCGAACCCAGGCCACTCGCTTGGAAGACTAGCGGTCTAGCCATTAGGCTATCGGAGTTCTGTCGCGCGGAGTCTTACTGCCTGACTGATACTGCCTGACTGACAGACTGACTCACTGACTGACTGACTGAGACTGGACTGACTCACTGACTGACCGAGACTGACTGACTAACTGCCTGACTGACTGAGACTGGACTGACTGACTGACTGACTGACTGACTGACTAACTGACTGACTGAGACTGACTGACTGACTGCTTGACTCTCTGACTGGCTATTTCACTGACTGACTGAATGACTAAATGACTGACTGACACTGACTGACTGACTGCTTGACTACCTGACTGACTGCTTGACTGACTAACTGACTGGACAGGACTGACCGACTGACTGACTGACAGACTGACTGAATAAGGATGACTGAAAGACTGACTGAATAAGGCTGACTGACTGACTGACTGACAGACTGACTGAATAAGGCTGACCGACTGACTGACTGCCTGACTGACTGACTGACTGACCGAGACTGACTGACTGACTGACTGAGACTGGACTGGACTGACTGACTGACTGACTGACTGAGACTGACTGACTGCTTTAGTAACTAACTGACTGCACAGGACTGACCGACTGACTGACTGACTGACTGCCTGACTGACTGACTGACTGAATGACTGACTGACTGAGACTAAATGACTGACTGCTTGACTGACTGGCTGAAGGACTAACTGACTGACTGAGTGACCGACTGACTGGACTGACTGACTGAGACTGAATGACTGAGTGCTTGACTGATTGACTGTCAGACTGACTGACTGACTTCGCAAAAGGGAAAAATAAAAAAAAAGAATTATAAAATTAGAAAAAAATATTTGCATTTAAGATTTCCTTTCCGGCCGGGACTCGAACCCAGTACCACGCGCTAGGAACCCAACGGTCTAGCCATTAGGCTATCGGAGCTCTGTCGATGGAAGTCTTAAATATAATAAAAACAAAAAATGCACCTTGGTAATTATTGATTCAAACACTTTGAAATTTACAGGTCGAATAATTAAACTGACTCAGAATTTTTCTCCCTACATAAATAATCAATATTCGCAAAAGAGAAAAATTAAAAAAAAAAGAAGAAGAAATTTCAAATTAGAAACTAAAAGTATACATTGAAGATTTTCGTTCAGGCTGGGACTCGAACCCAGGGCCACTCGCTCGGAAGCCTAACACTCTAGCCATTAGTCTATGGGAGCTCTGTCGGTGGGAGTTTTAAATATAATAAAAACAAAAAATGCACCTTGGTAATTGTTTATTTAAACACTTTGAAATCTTCGTGTCGAAAAATTAAACTGACTCAGAATTTTCTTCCCTACATAAATAATCAATAATTGCAAAGGAAAGAAATTGAAAAAAAAAAGAATTTTCAAATTAGAAAAGAAATATATACATTGAAGATATTCGCTCCGGCTGGGACTCGAACCCAGGCCACTCGCTTGGAAGACCAGCGGTCTAGCCATTAGGCTATCGGAGTTCTGTCGAGCGGAGTCTTACTGCCTGACTGATACTGCCTGACTGACAGACTGACTCACTGACTGACTGATACTGACTGACTGACTCACTGACTGACCGAGACTGACTGACTAACTGCCTGACTGACTGAGGCTGGACTGACTGACTGACTGACTGACTAACTGACTGACTGAGACTGACTGACTGACTGCTTGACTCTCTGACTGGATATTTCACTGACTGACTGAATGACTAAATGACTGACTGACACTGACTGACTGACTGCTTGACTACCTGACTGACTGCTTGACTGACTAACTGACTGGACAGGACTGACCGACTGACTGACTGACAGACTGACTGAATAAGGATGACTGACAGACTGACTGAATAAGGCAGACTGACAGACTGACTGAATAAGGCTGACTGACTGACTGACTGACAGACTGACTGAATAAGGCTGACCGACTGACTGACTGCCTGACTGACTGACTGACTGAATGACTGACTGACTGACTGACCGAGACTGACTGACTGACTGACTGAGACTGGACTGGACTGACTGACTGACTGACTGACTGAGACTGACTGACTGCTTTAGTGACTAACTGACTGCACAGGACTGACCGACTGACTGACTGACTGACTGCCTGACTGACTGACTGACTGAATGACTGACTGACTGAGACTAAATGACTGACTGCTTGACTGACTGGCTGAAGGACTAACTGACTGACTGAGTGACTGACTGACTGGACTGACTGACTGAGACTGAATGACTGAGTGCTTGACTGATTGACTGTCAGACTGACTGACTGACTTCGCAAAAGGGAAAAATAAAAAAAAAAAGAATTATAAAATTAGAAAAAAATATTTGCATTTAAGATTTCCTTTCCGGCTGGGATTTGAACCCAGGGCAACACTCATGGAAGCCCAACGCTCTCGCCAATATATTATCGGATCTCTGTTGATCGGTGTCTTAATTATAATAAAAACAAAAAATGCACCTTAGTAATTATTGATCTAAAATCTTTGAAATCTAAAGGTCGAATGATTAAACTGACTCAGAATTTTCTTCCGTACATAAATAATCCATATTTGCAAAAGAAAGAAATTGAAAAAAAAAAAGAATCTTCAAATTAGAAGAGAAATATATACATGGAAGATTTTCGTTCCGGCCGGGACTCGAACCCAGTACCACGCGCTTGAAACCCAACGGTCTAGCCATTAGGCTATCGGAGCTCTGTCGATGGAAGTCTTAAATATAATAAAAACAAAAAATGCACCTTGGTAATTATTGAATCAAACACTTTGAAATTTACAGGTCGAATAATTAAACTGACTCAGAATTTTTCTCCCTACATAAATAATCAATATTCGCAAAAGAGAAAAATTAAAAAAAAAAGAAGAAGAAATTTCAAATTAGAAACTAAAAGTATACATTGAAGATTTTCGTTCAGGCTGGGACTCGAACCCAGAGGCCACTCGCTTGGAAGCCTAACACTCTAGCCATTAGTCTATGGGAGCTCTGTCGGTGGGAGTTTTAAATATAATAAAAACAAAAAATGCACCATGGTAATTGTTTATTTAAACACTTTGAAATCTTCGTGTCGAAAAATTAAACTGACTCAGAATTTTCTTCCCTACATAAATAATCAATAATTGCAAAGGAAAGAAATTGAAAAAAAAAAGAAATTTCAAATTAGAAAAGAAATATATACATTGAAGATATTCGCTCCGGCTGGGACTCGAACCCAGGCCACTCGCTTGGAAGACCAGCGGTCTAGCCATTAGGCTATCGGAGTTCTGTCGAGCGGAGTCTTACTGCCTGACTGATACTGCCTGACTGACAGACTGACTCACTGACTGACTGATACTGACTGACTGACTCACTGACTGACCGAGACTGACTGACTAACTGCCTGACTGACTGAGACTGGACTGACTCACTGACTGACCGAGACTGACAGACTAACTGCCTGACTGACTGAGACTGACTGACTGACTGCTTGACTCTCTGACTGGCTATTTCACTGACTGAATGAATGACTAAATGACTGACTGACACTGACTGACTGACTGCTTGACTACCTGACTGACTGCTTGACTGACTAACTGACTGGACAGGACTGACCGACTGACTGACTGACAGACTGACTGAATAAGGATGACTGAAAGACTGACTGAATAAGGCTGACTGACTGACTGACAGACTGACTGAATAAGGCTGACCGACTGACTGACTGCCTGACTGACTGACTGACTGACCGAGACTGACTGACTGACTGACTGAGACTGGACTGGACTGACTGACTGACTGACTGACTGAGACTGACTGACTGCTTTAGTGACTAACTGACTGCACAGGACTGACCGACTGACTGACTGACTGACTGCCTGACTGACTGACTGACTGAATGAGTGACTGACTGAGACTAAATGACTGACTGCTTGACTGACTGGCTGAAGGACTAACTGACTGACTGAGTGACCGACTGACTGGACTGACTGACTGAGACTGAATGACTGAGTGCTTGACTGATTGACTGTCAGACTGACTGACTGACTTCGCAAAAGGGAAAAATAAAAAAAAAGAATTATAAAATTAGAAAAAAATATTTGCATTTAAGATTTCCTTTCCGGCCGGGACTCGAACCCAGTACCACGCGCTAGGAACCCAACGGTCTAGCCATTAGGCTATCGGAGCTCTGTCGATGGAAGTCTTAAATATAATAAAAACAAAAAATGCACCTTGGTAATTATTGATTCAAACACTTTGAAATTTACAGGTCGAATAATTAAACTGACTCAGAATTTTTCTCCCTACATAAATAATCAATATTCGCAAAAGAGAAAAATTAAAAAAAAAAGAAGAAGAAATTTCAAATTAGAAACTAAAAGTATACATTGAAGATTTTCGTTCAGGCTGGGACTCGAACCCAGGGCCACTCGCTCGGAAGCCTAACACTCTAGCCATTAGTCTATGGGAGCTCTGTCGGTGGGAGTTTTAAATATAATAAAAACAAAAAATGCACCTTGGTAATTGTTTATTTAAACACTTTGAAATCTTCGTGTCGAAAAATTAAACTGACTCAGAATTTTCTTCCCTACATAAATAATCAATAATTGCAAAGGAAAGAAATTGAAAAAAAAAAGAATTTTCAAATTAGAAAAGAAATATATACATTGAAGATATTCGCTCCGGCTGGGACTCGAACCCAGGCCACTCGCTTGGAAGACCAGCGGTCTAGCCATTAGGCTATCGGAGTTCTGTCGAGCGGAGTCTTACTGCCTGACTGATACTGCCTGACTGACAGACTGACTCACTGACTGACTGATACTGACTGACTGACTCACTGACTGACCGAGACTGACTGACTAACTGCCTGACTGACTGAGGCTGGACTGACTGACTGACTGACTGACTGACTGACTAACTGACTGACTGAGACTGACTGACTGACTGCTTGACTCTCTGACTGGCTATTTCACTGACTGACTGAATGACTAAATGACTGACTGACACTGACTGACTGACTGCTTGACTACCTGACTGACTGCTTGACTGACTAACTGACTGGACAGGACTGACCGACTGACTGACTGACAGACTGACTGAATAAGGATGACTGACAGACTGACTGAATAAGGCTGACTGACTGACTGACTGACAGACTGACTGAATAAGGCTGACCGACTGACTGACTGCCTGACTGACTGACTGACTGAATGACTGACTGACTGACTGACCGAGACTGACTGACTGACTGACTGAGACTGGACTGGACTGACTGACTGACTGACTGACTGAGACTGACTGACTGCTTTAGTGACTAACTGACTGCACAGGACTGACCGACTGACTGACTGACTGACTGCCTGACTGACTGACTGACTGAATGACTGACTGACTGAGACTAAATGACTGACTGCTTGACTGACTGGCTGAAGGACTAACTGACTGACTGAGTGACTGACTGACCGGACTGACGGACTGAGACTGAATGACTGAGTGCTTGACTGATTGACTGTCAGACTGACTGACTGACTTCGCAAAAGGGAAAAATAAAAAAAAAAGAATTATAAAATTAGAAAAAAATATTTGCATTTAAGATTTCCTTTCCGGCTGGGATTTGAACCCAGGGCGACACTCATGGAAGCCCAACGCTCTCGCCAATATACTATCGGATCTCTGTTGATCAGTGTCTTAATTATAATAAAAACAAAAAATGCACCTTAGTAACTATTGATCTAAAATCTTTGAAATCTAAAGGTCGAATGATTAAACTGACTCAGAATTTTCTTCCGTACAATAATAATCCATATTTGCAAAAGAAAGAAATTGAAAAAAAAAGAATCTTCAAATTAAAAGAGAAATATATACAGAGAAGATTTTCGTTCCGGCCGGGACTCGAACCCAGTACCACGCGCTTGGAACCCAACGGTCTAGCCATTAGGCTATCGGAGCTCTGTCGATGGAAGTCTTAAATATAATAAAAACAAAAAATGCACCTTGGTAATTATTGATTCAAACACTTTGAAATTTACAGGTCGAATAATTAAACTGACTCAGAATTTTTCTCCCTACATAAATAATCAATATTCGCAAAAGAGAAAAATTAAAAAAAAAAGAAGAAGAAATTTCAAATTAGAAACTAAAAGCATACATTGAAGATTTTCGTTCTGGCTGGGACTCGAACCCAGGGCCACTCGCTTGGAAGCCTAACACTCTAGCCATTAGTCTATGGGAGCTCTGTCAGTGGGAGTTTTAAATATAATAAAAACAAAAAATGCACCTTGGTAATTGTTTATTTAAACACTTTGAAATCTTCGTGTCGAAAAATTAAACTGACTCAGAATTTTCTTCCCTACATAAATAATCAATAATTGCAAAGGAAAGAAATTGAAAAAAAAAGAATTTTCAAATTAGAAAAGAAATATATACATTGAAGATATTCGCTCCGGCTGGGACTCGAACCCAGGCCACTCGCTTGGAAGACCAGCGGTCTAGCCATTAGGCTATCGGAGTGCTGTCGAGCGGAGTCTTACTGCCTGACTGATACTGCCTGACTGACAGACTGACTCACTGACTGACTGATACTGACTGACTGACTCACTGACTGACCGAGACTGACTGACTAACTGCCTGACTGACTGAGACTGGACTGACTGACTGACTGACTGACTGACTGACTGACTAACTGACTGACTGAGACTGACTGACTGACTGCTTGACTCTCTGACTGGCTATTTCACTGACTGACTGAATGACTAAATGACTGACTGACACTGACTGACTGACTGCTTGACTACCTGACTGACTGCTCGACTGACTAACTGACTGGACAGGACTGACCGACTGACTGACTGACAGACTGACTGAATAAGGATGACTGACAGACTGACTGAATAAGGCTGACTGACTGACTGACTGACAGACTGACTGAATAAGGCTGACCGACTGACTGACTGCCTGACTGACTGACTGACTGACTGAGACTGGACTGGACTGACTGACTGACTGAGACTGACTGACTGCTTTAGTGACTAACTGACTGCACAGGAATGACCGACTGACTGACTGACTGACTGCCTGACTGACTGACTGACTGAATGACTGACTGACTGAGACTAAATGACTGACTGCTTGACTGACTGGCTGATGGACTAACCGACTGACTGAGTGACTGACTGACTGGACTGACTGACTGAGACTGAATGACTGAGTGCTTGACTGATTGACTGTCAGACTGACTGACTGACTTCGCAAAAGGGAAAAAAAAAAAGAATTATAAAATTAGAAAAAAATATTTGCATTTAAGATTTCCTTTCCGGCCGGGACTCGAACCCAGTACCACGCGCTAGGAACCCAACGGTCTAGCCATTAGGCTATCGGAGCTCTGTCGATTTAAGTCTTAAATATAATAAAAACAAAAAATGCACCTTGGTAATTATTGATTCAAACACTTTGAAATTTACAGGTCGAATAATTAAACTGACTCAGAATTTTTCTCCCTACATAAATAATCAATATTCGCAAAAGAGAAAAATTAAAAAAAAAAGAAGAAGAAATTTCAAATTAGAAACTAAAAGTATACATTGAAGATTTTCGTTCAGGCTGGGACTCGAACCCAGGGCCACTCGCTTGGAAGCCTAACACTCTAGCCATTAGTCTATGGGAGCTCTGTCGGTGGGAGTTTTAAATATAATAAAAACAAAAAATGCACCTTGGTAATTGTTTATTTAAACACTTTGAAATCTTCGTGTCGAAAAATTAAACTGACTCAGAATTTTCTTCCCTACATAAATAATCAATAATTGCAAAGGAAAGAAATTGAAAAAAAAAGGAATTTTCAAATTAGAAAAGAAATATATACATTGAAGATATTCGCTCCGGCTGGGACTCGAACCCAGGCCACTCGCTTGGAAGACCAGCGGTCCAGCCATTAGGCTATCGGAGTTCTGTCGAGCGGAGTCTTACTGCCTGACTGATACTGCCTGACTGACAGACTGACTCACTGACTGACTGATACTGACTGACTGACTCACTGACTGACCGAGACTGACTGACTAACTGCCTGACTGACTGAGACTGGACTGACTGACTGACTGACTGACTGACTGACTAACTGACTGACTGAGACTGACTGACTGACTGCTTGACTCTCTGACTGGCTATTTCACTGACTGACTGAATGACTAAATGACTGACTGACACTGACTGACTGACTGCTTGACTACCTGACTGACTGCTTGACTGACTAACTGACTGGACAGGACTGACCGACTGACTGACTGACAGACTGACTGAATAAGGATGACTGACAGACTGACTGAATAAGGCTGACTGACTGACTGACTGACAGACTGACTGAATAAGGCTGACCGACTGACTGACTGCCTGACTGACTGACTGACTGAATGACTGACTGACTGACTGACCGAGACTGACTGACTGACTGAGACTGGACTGGACTGATTGACTGACTGACTGACTGAGACTGACTGACTGCTTTAGTGACTAACTGACTGCACAGGATTGACCGACTGACTGACTGACTGACTGCCTGACTGACTGACTGACTGAATGACTGACTGACTGAGACTAAATGACTGACTGCTTGACTGACTGGCTGAAGGACTAACTGACTGACTGAGTGACTGACTGACTGGACTGACTGACTGAGACTGAATGACTGAGTGCTTGACTGATTGACTGTCAGACTGACTGACTGACTTCGCAAAAGGGAAAAAAAAAAAAAAATAATTATAAAATTAGAAAAAAATATTTGCATTTAAGATTTCCTTTCCGGCTGGGATTTGAACCCAGGGCGACACTCATGGAAGCCCAACGCTCTCGCCAATATACTATCGGAACTCTGTTGATCGGTGTCTTAATTATAATAAAAACAAAAAATGCACCTTAGTAATTATTGATCTAAAATCTTTGAAATCTAAAGGTCGAATGATTAAACTGACTCAGAATTTTCTTCCGTACATAAATAATCCATATTTGCAAAAGAAAGAAATTGAAAAAAAAAGAATCTTCAAATTAGAAGAGAAATATATACATGGAAGATTTTCGTTCCGGCCGGGACTCGAACCCAGTACCACGCGCTTGGAACCCAACGGTCTAGCCATTAGGCTATCGGAGCTCTGTCGATGGAAGTCTTAAATATAATAAAAACAAAAAATGCACCTTGGTAATTATTGATTCAAACACTTTGAAATTTACAGGTCGAATAATTAAACTGACTCAGAATTTTTCTCCCTACATAAATAATCAATATTCGCAAAAGAGAAAAATTAAAAAAAAAAGAAGAAGAAATTTCAAATTAGAAACTAAAAGTATACATTGAAGATTTTCGTTCAGGCTGGGACTCGAACCCAGGGCCACTCGCTTGGAAGCCTAACACTCTAGCCATTAGTCTATGGGAGCTCTGTCGGTGGGAGTTTTAAATATAATAAAAACAAAAAATGCACCTTGGTAATTGTTTATTTAAACACTTTGAAATCTTCGTGTCGAAAAATTAAACTGACTCAGAATTTTCTTCCCTACATAAATAATCAATAATTGCAAAGGAAAGAAATTGAAAAAAAAAAGAATTTTCAAATTAGAAAAGAAATATATACATTGGAGATATTCGCTCCGGCTGGGACTCGAACCCAGGCCACTCGCTTGGAAGACCAGCGGTCTAGCCATTAGGCTATCGGAGTTCTGTCGAGCGGAGTCTTACTGCCTGACTGATACTGCCTGACTGACAGACTGACTCACTGACTGACTGATACTGACTGACTGACTCACTGACTGACCGAGACTGACTGACTAACTGCCTAACTGACTGAGACTGGACTGACTGACTGACTGACTGACTGACTGACTAACTGACTGACTGAGACTGACTGACTGACTGCTTGACTCTCTGACTGGCTATTTCACTGACTGACTGAATGACTAAATGACTGACTGACACTGACTGACTGACTGCTTGACTACCTGACTGACTGCTTGACTGACTAACTGACTGGACAGGACTGACCGACTGACTGACTGACAGACTGACTGAATAAGGATGACTGACAGACTGACTGAATAAGGCTGACTGACTGACTGACTGACAGACTGACTGAATAAGGCTGACCGACTGACTGACTGACTGACTGACCGAGACTGACTGACTGACTGACTGAGACTGGACTGGACTGACTGACTGACTGACTGACTGAGACTGACTGACTGCTTTAGTGACTAACTGACTGCACAGGACTGACCGACTGACTGACTGACTGACTGCCTGACTGACTGACTGACTGAATGACTGACTGACTGAGACTAAATGACTGACTGCTTGACTGACTGGCTGAAGGACTAACCGACTGACTGCGTGGCTGACTGACTGGACTGACTGACTGAGACTGAATGACTGAGTGCTTGACTGATTGACTGTCAGACTGACTGACTGACTTCGCAAAAGGGAAAAATAAAAAAAAAGAATTATAAAATTAGAAAAAAATATTTGCATTTAAGATTTCCTTTCCGGCCGGGACTCGAACCCAGTAGCACGCGCTAGGAACCCAACGGTCTAGCCATTAGGCTATCGGAGCTCTGTCGATGGAAGTCTTAAATATAATAAAAACAAAAAATGCACCTTGGTAATTATTGATTCAAACACTTTGAAATTTACAGGTCGAATAATTAAACTGACTCAGAATTTTTCTCCCTACATAAATAATCAATATTCGCAAAAGAGAAAAATTAAAAAAAAAGAAGAAATTTCAAATTAGAAACTAAAAGTATACATTGAAGATTTTCGTTCAGGCTGGGACTCGAACCCAGGGCCACTCGCTTGGAAGCCTAACACTCTAGCCATTAGTCTATGGGAGCTCTGTCGGTGGGAGTTTTAAATATAATAAAAACAAAAAATGCACCTTGGTAATTGTTTATTTAAACACTTTGAAATCTTCGTGTCGAAAAATTAAACTGACTCAGAATTTTCTTCCCTACATAAATAATCAATAATTGCAAAGGAAAGAAATTGAAAAAAAAAAGAATTTTCAAATTAGAAAAGAAATATATACATTGAAGAGATTCGCTCCGGCTGGGACTCGAACCCTGGCCACTTGCTTGGAAGACCAGCGGTCTAGCCATTAGGCTATCGGAGTTCTGTCGAGCGGAGTCTTACTGCCTGACTGATACTGCCTGACTGACAGACTGACTCACTGACTGACTGATACTGACTGACTGACTCACTGACTGACCGAGACTGACTGACTAACTGCCTGACTGACTGAGACTGGACTGACTGACTGTCTGACTGACTGACTGACTAACTGACTGACTGAGACTGACTGACTGACTGCTTGACTCTCTGACTGGCTATTTCACGGACTGACTGAATGACTAAATGACTGACTGACACTGACTGACTGACTGCTTGACTACCTGACTGACTGCTTGACTGACTAACTGACTGGACAGGACTGACCGACTGACTGACTGACAGACTGACTGAATAAGGATGACTGACAGACTGACTGAATAAGGCTGACTGACTGACTGACTGACAGACTGACTGAATAAGGCTGACCGACTGACTGACTGCCTGAGTGACTGACTGACTGAATGACTGACTGACTGACTGACCGAGACTGACTGACTGACTGACTGAGACTGGACTGGACTGACTGACTGATTGACTGACTGAGACTGACTGACTGCTTTAGTGACTAACTGACTGCACAGGACTGACCGACTGACTGACTGACTGACTGCCTGACTGACTGACTGACTGAATGACTGACTGACTGAGACTAAATGACTGACTGCTTGACTGACTGGCTGAAGGACTAACTGACTGACTGAGTGACTGACTGACTGGACTGACTGACTGAGACTGAATGACTGAGTGCTTGACTGATTGACTGTCAGACTGACTGACTGACTTCGCAAAAGGGAAAAATAAAAAAAAAAAGAATTATAAAATTAGAAAAAAATATTTGCATTTAAGATTTCCTTTCCGGCCGGGACTCGAACCCAGTACCACGCGCTAGGAACCCAACGGTCTAGCCATTAGGCTATCGGAGCTCTGTCGATGAAAGTCTTAAATATAATAAAAACAAAAAATGCACCTTGGTAATTATTGATTCAAACACTTTGAAATTTACAGGTCGAATAATTAAACTGACTCAGAATTTTTCTCCCTACATAAATAATCAATATTCGCAAAAGAGAAAAATTAAAAAAAAAAAGAAGAAATTTCAAATTAGAAACTAAAAGTATACATTGAATATTTTCGTTCAGGCTGGGACTCGAACCCAGGGCCACACGCTTGGAAGCCTAACACTCTAGCCATTAGTCTATGGGAGCTCTGTCGGTGGGAGTTTTAAATATAATAAAAACAAAAAATGCACCTTGGTAATTGTTTATTTAAACACTTTGAAATCTTCGTGTCGAAAAATTAAACTGACTCAGAATTTTCTTCCCTACATAAATAATCAATAATTGCAAAGGAAAGAAATTGAAAAAAAAAAGAATTTTCAAATTAGAAAAGAAATATATACATTTAAGATATTCGCTCCGGCTGGGACTCGAACCCAGGCCACTTGCTTGGAAGACCAGCGGTCTAGCCATTAGGCTATCGGAGTTCTGTCGAGCGGAGTCTTACTGCCTGACTGATACTGCCTGACTGACAGACTGACTCACTGACTGACTGACTGACTGACTGACTGACTGACTGACTAACTGACTGACTGCTTGACTCTCTGACTGGCTATTTCACTGACTGACTGACTGACTAACTGACTGACTGAGACTGACTGACTGACTGCTTGACTCTCTGACTGGCTATTTCACTGACTGACTGAATGACCAAATGACTGACTGACACTGACTGACCGACTGCTTGACTACCTGACTGACTGCTTGACTGACTAACTGACTGGACAGGACTGACCGACTGACTGACTGACAGACTGACTGAATAAGGATGACTGACAGACTGACTGAATAAGGCTGACTGACTGACTGACTGACAGACTGACTGAATAAGGCTGACCGACTGACTGACTGCCTGACTGACTGACTGACTGAATGACTGACTGACTGACTGACCGAGACTGACTGACTGACTGACTGAGACTGGACTGGACTGACTGACTGACTGACTGCTTTAGTGACTAACTGACTGCACAGGACTGACCGACTGACTGACTGACTGACTGCCTGACTGACTGACTGACTGAATGACTGACTGACTGAGACTAAATGACTGACTGCTTGACTGACTGGCTGAAGGACTAACTGACTGACTGAGTGACTGACTGACTGACTGAGACTGAATGACTGAGTGCTTGACTGATTGACTGTCAGACTGACTGACTGACTTCGCAAAAGGGAAAAATAAAAAAAAGAATTATAAAATTAGAAAAAAATATTTGCATTTAAGATTTCCTTTCCGGCCGGGACTCGAACCCAGTACCACGCGCTAGGAACCCAACGGTCAAGCCATTAGGCTATCGGAGCTCTGTCGATGGAAGTCTTAAATATAATAAAAACATAAAATGCACCTTGGTAATTATTGATTCAAACACTTTGAAATTTACAGGTCGAATAATTAAACTGACTCAGAATTTTTCTCCCTACATAAATAATCAATATTCGCAAAAGAGAAAAATTAAAAAAAAAAGAAGAAGAAATTTCAAATTAGAAACTAAAAGTATACATTGAAGATTTTCGTTCAGGCTGGGACTCGAACCCAGGGCCACTCGCTTGGAAGCCTAACACTCTAGCCATTAGTCTATGGGAGCTCTGTCGGTGGGAGTTTTAAATATAATAAAAACAAAAAATGCACCTTGGTAATTGTTTATTTAAACACTTTGAAATCTTCGTGTCGAAAAATTAAACTGACTCAGAATTTTCTTCCCTACATAAATAATCAATAATTGCAAAGGAAAGAAATTGAAAAAAAAAAAGAATTTTCAAATTAGAAAAGAAATATATACATCGAAGATATTCGCTCCGGCTGGGACTCGAACCCAGGCTACTCGCTTGGAAGACCAGCGGTCTAGCCATTAGGCTATCGGAGTTCTATCGAGCGGAGTCTTACTGCCTGACTGATACTGCCTGACTGACAGACTGACTCACTGACTGACTGATACTGCCTGACTGACTCACTGACTGACCGAGACTGACTGACTAACTGCCTGACTGACTGAGACTGGACTGACTGACTGACTAACTGACTGACTGAGACTGACTGACTGACTGCTTGACTCTCTGACTGGCTATTTCACTGACTGACTGAATGACTAAATGACTGACTGACACTGACTGACTGACTGCTTGACTGACTAACTGACTGGACAGGACTGACCGACTGACTGACTGACAGACTGACTGAATAAGGATGACTGACAGACTGACTGAATAAGGCTGACTGATTGACTGAGAGACTGACTGAATAAGGCTGACCGACTGACTGACTGCCTGACTGACTGACTGACTGAATGACTGACTGACTGACTGACCGAGACTGACTGACTGACTGACTGAGACTGGACTGGACTGACTGACTGACTGACTGACTGAGACTGACTGACTGCTTTAGTGACTAACTGACTGCACAGGACTGACCGACTGACTGACTGACTGACTGCCTGACTGACTGACTGACTGAATGACTGACTGACTGAGACTAAATGACTGACTGCTTGACTGACTGGCTGAAGGACTAACTGACTGACTGAGTGACTGACTGACTGGACTGACTGACTGAGACTGAATGACTGAGTGCTTGACTGATTGACTGTCAGACTGACTGACTGACTTCGCAAAAGGGAAAAATAAAAAAAAAAGAATTATAAAATTAGAAAAAAATATTTGCATTTAAGATTTCCTTTCCGGCCGGGACTCGAACCCAGTACCACGCGCTAGGAACCCAACGGTGTAGCCATTAGGCTATCGGAGCTCTGTCGATGGAAGTCTTAAATATAATAAAAACAAAAAAATGCACCTTGGTAATTATTGATTCAAACACTTTGAAATTTACAGGTCGAATAATTAAACTGACTCAGAATTTTTCTCCCTACATAAATAATTAATATTCGCAAAAGAGAAAAATTAAAAAAAAAAGAAGAAGAAATTTCAAATTAGAAACTAAAAGTATACATTGAAGATTTTCGTTCAGGCTGGGACTCGAACCCAGGGCCACTCGCTTGGAAGCCTAACACTCTAGCCATTAGTCTATGGGAGCTCTGTCGGTGGGAGTTTTAAATATAATAAAAACAAAAAATGCACCTTGGTAATTGTTTATTTAAACACTTTGAAATCTTCGTGTCGCAAAATTAAACTGACTCAGAATTTTCTTCCCTACATAAATAATCAATAATTGCAAAGGAAAGAAATTGAAAAAAAAAAGAATTTTCAAATTAGAAAAGAAATATATACATTGAAGATATTCCCTCCGGCTGGGACTCGAACCCAGGCCACTCGCTTGGAAGACCAGCGGTCTAGCCATTAGGCTATCGGAGTTCTATCGAGCGGAGTCTTACTGCCTGACTGATACTGCCTGACTGACAGACTGACTCACTGACTGACTGATACTGACTGACTGACTCACTGACTGACCGAGACTGACTGACTAACTGCCTGACTGACTGAGACTGGACTGACTGACTAACTGACTGACTGAGACTGACTGACTGACTGCTTGACTCTCTGACTGGCTATTTCACTGACTGACTGAATGACTAAATGACTGACTGACACTGATTGACTGACTGCTTGACTACCTGACTGACTGCTTGACTGACTAACTGACTGGACAGGACTGACCAACTGACTGACTGACAGACTGACTGAATAAGGATGACTGACAGACTGACTGAATAAGGCTGACTGACAGACTGACTGAATAAGGCTGACCGACTGACTGACCGACTGACTGACTGCCTGACTGACTGAATGACTGACTGACTGACTGACTGACTGACTGCCTGACTGACTGACTGACTGAATGACTGACTGACTGAGACTAAATGACTGACTGCTTGACTGACTGGCTGAAGGACTAACTGACTGACTGAGTGACTGACTGACTGGACTGACTGACTGAGACTGAATGACTGAGTGCTTGACTGATTGACTGTCAGACTGACTGAATGACTTCGCAAAAGGGAAAAATAAAAAAAAAAGAATTATAAAATTAGAAAAAAATATTTGCATTTAAGATTTCCTTTCCGGCCGGCACTCGAACCCAGTACCACGCGCTAGGAACCCAACGGTCTAGCCATTAGGCTATCGTAGCTCTGTCGGTGGAAGTCTTAAATATAATAAAAACAAAAAATGCTGCTTGGTAATTATTGATTCAAACACTTTGAAATTTACAGGTCGAATAATTAAACTGACTCAGAATTTTTCTCCCTACATAAATAATCAATATTCGCAAAAGAGAAAAATTTAAAAAAAAGAAGAAATTTCAAATTAGAAACTAAAAGTATACATTGAAGATTTTCGTTCAGCCTGGGACTCGAACCCAGGGCCACTCGCTTGGAAGCCTAACACTCTAGCCATTAGTCTATGGGAGCTCTGTCGGTGGGAGTTTTAAATATAATAAAAACAAAAAATGCACCTTGGTAATTGTTTATTTAAACACTTTGAAATCTTCGTGTCGAAAAATTAAACTGACTGAGAATTTTCTTCCCTACATAAATAATCAATAATTGCAAAGGAAAGAAATTGAAAAAAAAAAAGAATTTTCAAATTAGAAAAGAAATATATACATCGAAGATATTCGCTCCGGCTGGGACTCGAACCCAGGCTACTCGCTTGGAAGACCAGCGGTCTAGCCATTAGGCTATCGGAGTTCTATCGAGCGGAGTCTTACTGCCTGACTGATACTGCCTGACTGACAGACTGACTCACTGACTGACTGATACTGACTGACTGACTCACTGACTGACCGAGACTGACTGACTAACTGCCTGACTGACTGAGACTGGACTGACTGACTGACTGACTGACTGACTGACTAACTGACTGACTGAGACTGACTGACTGACTGCTTGACTCTCTGACTGGCTATTTCACTGACTGACTGAATGACTAAATGACTGACTGACACTGACTGACTGACTGCTTGACTGACTAACTGACTGGACAGGACTGACCGACTGACTGACTGACAGACTGACTGAATAAGGATGACTGACAGACTGACTGAATAAGGCTGACTGACTGACTGACAGACTGACTGAATAAGGCTGACCGACTGACTGACTGCCTGACTGACTGACTGACTGAATGACTGACTGACTGACTGACCGAGACTGACTGACTGACTGACTGAGACTGGACTGGACTGACTGACTGACTGACTGACTGAGACTGACTGACTGCTTTAGTGACTAACTGACTGCACAGGACTGACCGACTGACTGACTGACTGACTGCCTGACTGACTGACTGACTGAATGACTGACTGACTGAGACTAAATGACTGACTGCTTGACTGACTGGCTGAAGGACTAACTGACTGACTGAGTGACTGACTGACTGGACTGACTGACTGAGACTGAATGACTGAGTGCTTGACTGATTGACTGTCAGACTGACTGACTGACTTCGCAAAAGGGAAAAATAAAAAAAAAAAGAATTATAAAATTAGAAAAAAATATTTGCATTTAAGATTTCCTTTCCGGCCGGGACTCGAACCCAGTACCACGCGCTAGGAACCCAACGGTGTAGCCATTAGGCTATCGGAGCTCTGTCGATGGAAGTCTTAAATATAATAAAAACAAAAAAATGCACCTTGGTAATTATTGATTCAAACACTTTGAAATTTACAGGTCGAATAATTAAACTGACTCAGAATTTTTCTCCCTACATAAATAATTAATATTCGCAAAAGAGAAAAATTAAAAAAAAAAGAAGAAGAAATTTCAAATTAGAAACTAAAAGTATACATTGAAGATTTTCGTTCAGGCTGGGACTCGAACCCAGGGCCACTCGCTTGGAAGCCTAACACTCTAGCCATTAGTTTATGGGAGCTCTGTCGGTGGGAGTTTTAAATATAATAAAAACAAAAAATGCACCTTGGTAATTGTTTATTTAAACACTTTGAAATCTTCGTGTCGCAAAATTAAACTGACTCAGAATTTTCTTCCCTACATAAATAATCAATAATTGCAAAGGAAAGAAATTGAAAAAAAAAAGAATTTTCAAATTAGAAAAGAAATATATACATTGAAGATATTCCCTCCGGCTGGGACTCGAACCCAGGCCACTCGCTTGGAAGACCAGCGGTCTAGCCATTAGGCTATCGGAGTTCTATCGAGCGGAGTCTTACTGCCTGACTGATACTGCCTGACTGACAGACTGACTCACTGACTGACTGATACTGACTGACTGACTCACTGACTGACCGAGACTGACTGACTAACTGCCTGACTGACTGAGACTGGACTGACTGACTAACTGACTGACTGAGACTGACTGACTGACTGCTTGACTCTCTGACTGGCTATTTCACTGACTGACTGAATGACTAAATGACTGACTGACACTGATTGACTGACTGCTTGACTACCTGACTGACTGCTTGACTGACTAACTGACTGGACAGGACTGACCAACTGACTGACTGACAGACTGACTGAATAAGGATGACTGACAGACTGACTGAATAAGGCTGACTGACAGACTGACTGAATAAGGCTGACCGACTGACTGACCGACTGACTGACTGCCTGACTGACTGAATGACTGACTGACTGACTGACTGACTGACTGCCTGACTGACTGACTGACTGAATGACTGACTGACTGAGACTAAATGACTGACTGCTTGACTGACTGGCTGAAGGACTAACTGACTGACTGAGTGACTGACTGACTGGACTGACTGACTGAGACTGAATGACTGAGTGCTTGACTGATTGACTGTCAGACTGACTGAATGACTTCGCAAAAGGGAAAAATAAAAAAAAAAGAATTATAAAATTAGAAAAAAATATTTGCATTTAAGATTTCCTTTCCGGCCGGCACTCGAACCCAGTACCACGCGCTAGGAACCCAACGGTCTAGCCATTAGGCTATCGTAGCTCTGTCGGTGGAAGTCTTAAATATAATAAAAACAAAAAATGCTCCTTGGTAATTATTGATTCAAACACTTTGAAATTTACAGGTCGAATAATTAAACTGACTCAGAATTTTTCTCCCTACATAAATAATCAATATTCGCAAAAGAGAAAAATTTAAAAAAAAGAAGAAATTTCAAATTAGAAACTAAAAGTATACATTGAAGATTTTCGTTCAGCCTGGGACTCGAACCCAGGGCCACTCGCTTGGAAGCCTAACACTCTAGCCATTAGTCTATGGGAGCTCTGTCGGCGGGAGTTTTAAATATAATAAAAACAAAAAATGCACCTTGGTAATTGTTTATTTAAACACTTTGAAATCTTCGTGTCGAAAAATTAAACTGACTGAGAATTTTCTTCCCTACATAAATAATCAATAATTGCAAAGGAAAGAAATTGAAAAAAAAAAGAATTTTCAAATTAGAAAAGAAATATATACATCGAAGATATTCGCTCCGGCTGGGACTCGAACCCAGGCTACTCGCTTGGAAGACCAGCGGTCTAGCCATTAGGCTATCGGAGTTCTATCGAGCGGAGTCTTACTGCCTGACTGATACTGCCTGACTGACAGACTGACTCACTGACTGACTGATACTGACTGACTGACTCACTGACTGACCGAGACTGACTGACTAACTGCCTGACTAACTGAGACTGGACTGACTGACTGACTGACTGACTGACTGACTAACTGACTGACTGAGACTGACTGACTGACTGCTTGACTCTCTGACTGGCTATTTCACTGACTGACTGAATGACTAAATGACTGACTGACACTGACTGACTGACTGCTTGACTGACTAACTGACTGGACAGGACTGACCGACTGACTGACTGACAGACTGACTGAATAAGGCTGACTGACTGACTGACAGACTGACTGAATAAGGCTGACCGACTGACTGACTGCCTGACTGACTGACTGACTGAATGACTGACTGACTGACTGACCGAGACTGACTGACTGACTGACTGAGACTGGACTGGACTGACTGACTGACTGACTGACTGAGACTGACTGACTGCTTTAGTGACTAACTGACTGCACAGGACTGACCGACTGACTGACTGACTGACTGCCTGACTGACTGACTGACTGAATGACTGACTGACTGAGACTAAATGACTGACTGCTTGACTGACTGGCTGAAGGACTAACTGACTGACTGAGTGACTGACTGACTGGACTGACTGACTGAGACTGAATGACTGAGTGCTTGACTGATTGACTGTCAGACTGACTGACTGACTTCGCAAAAGGGAAAAATAAAAAAAAAAGAATTATAAAATTAGAAAAAAATATTTGCATTTAAGATTTCCTTTCCGGCCGGGACTCGAACCCAGTACCACGCGCTAGGAACCCAACGGTGTAGCCATTAGGCTATCGGAGCTCTGTCGATGGAAGTCTTAAATATAATAAAAACAAAAAATGCACCTTGGTAATTATTGATTCAAACACTTTGAAATTTACAGGTCGAATAATTAAACTGACTCAGAATTTTTCTCCCTACATAAATAATCAATATTCGCAAAAGAGAAAAATTAAAAAAAAAAAGAAGAAGAAATTTCAAATTAGAAACTAAAAGTATACATTGAAGATTTTCGTTCAGGCTGGGACTCGAACCCAGGGCCACTCGCTTGGAAGCCTAACACTCTAGCCATTAGTCTATGGGAGCTCTGTCGGTGGGAGTTTTAAATATAATAAAAACAAAAAATGCACCTTGGTAATTGTTTATTTAAACACTTTGAAATCTTCGTGTCGAAAAATTAAACTGACTCAGAATTTTCTTCCCTACATAAATAATCAATAATTGCAAAGGAAAGAAATTGAAAAAAAAAAGAATTTTCAAATTAGAAAAGAAATATATACATTGAAGATATTCGCTCCGGCTGGGACTCGAACCCAGGCCACTCGCTTGGAAGACCAGCGGTCTAGCCATTAGGCTATCGGAGTTCTGTCGAGCGGAGTCTTACTGCCTGACTGATACTGCCTAACTGACAAACTGACTCACTGACTGACTGATACTGACTGACTGACTCACTGACTGACCGAGACTGACTGACTAACTGCCTGACTGACTGAGACTGGACTGACTGACTGGCTGACTGACTAACTGACTGACTGAGACTGACTGACTGACTGCTTGACTCTCTGACTGGCTATTTCACTGACTGACTGAATGACTAAATGACTGACTGACACTGATTGACTGACTGCTTGACTACCTGACTGACTGCTTGACTGACTAACTGACTGGACAGGACTGACCGACTGACTGACTGACAGACTGACTGAATAAGGATGACTGACAGACTGACTGAATAAGGCTGACTGACTGACTGACTGACAGACTGACTGAATAAGGCTGACCGACTGACTGACTGCCTGACTGACTGACTGACTGACTGAATGACTGACTGACTGACTGACCGAGACTGACTGACTGAGACTGGACTGGACTGACTGACTGACTGACTGACTGAGACTGACTGACTGCTTTAGTGACTAACTGACTGCACAGGACTGACCGACTGACTGACTGACTGCCTGACTGACTGACTGACTGAATGACTGACTGACTGAGACTAAATGACTGACTGCTTGACTGACTGGCTGAAGGACTAACTGACTGACTGAGTGACTGACTGACTGGACTGACTGACTGAGACTGAATGACTGAGTGCTTGACTGATTGACTGTCAGACTGACTGAATGACTTCGCAAAAGGGAAAAATAAAAAAAAAAGAATTATAAAATTAGAAAAAAATATTTGCATTTAAGATTTCCTTTCCGGCCGGCACTCGAACCCAGTACCACGCGCTAGGAACCCAACGGTCTAGCCATTAGGCTATCGTAACTCTGTCGATGGAAGTCTTAAATATAATAAAAACAAAAAATGCTCCTTTTTAATTATTGATTCAAACACTTTGAAATTTACAGGTCGAATAATTAAACTGACTCAGAATTTTTCTCCCTACATAAATAATCAATATTCGCAAAAGAGAAAAATTTAAAAAAAAGAAGAAATTTCAAATTAGAAACTAAAAGTATACATTGAAGATTTTCGTTCAGGCTGGGACTCGAACTCAGGGCCACTCGCTTGGAAGCCTAACACTCTAGCCATTAGTCTATGGGAGCTCTGTCGGTGGGAGTTTTAAATATAATAAAAACAAAAAATGCACCTTGGTAATTGTTTATTTAAACACTTTGAAATCTTCGTGTTGAAAAATTAAACTGACTCAGAATTTTCTTCCCTACATAAATAATCAATAATTGCAAAGGAAAGAAATTGAAAAAAAAAAAGAATTTTCAAATTAGAAAAGAAATATATACATTGAAGATATTCGCTCCGGCTGGGACTCGAACCCAGGCCACTTGCTTGGAAGACCAGCGGTCTAGCCATTAGGCTATCGGAGTTCTGTCGAGCGGAGTCTTACTGCCTGACTGATACTGCCTGACTGACAGACTGACTCACTGACTGACTGATACTGACTGACTGACTCACTGACTGACCGAGACTGACTGACTAACTGCCTGACTGACTGAGACTGGACTGACTGACTGACTGACTGACTGACTGACTAACTGACTGACTGAGACTGACTGACTGAGACTGACTGACTGACTGCTTGACTCTCTGACTGGCTATTTCACTGACTGACTGAATGACTAAATGACTGACTGACACTGACTGACCGACTGCTTGACTACCTGACTGACTGCTTGACTGACTAACTGACTGGACAGGACTGACCGACTGACTGACTGACAGACTTACTGAATAAGGATGACTGACAGACTGACTGAATAAGGCTGACTGACTGACTGACTGACAGACTGACTGAATGACAGACTGACTGAATAAGGCTGACCGACTGACTGACTGCCTGACTGACTGACTGACTGAATAACTGACTGACTGACTGACCGAGACTGACTGACTGAATGACTGAGACTGGACTGGACTGACTGACTGACTGACTGTTTTAGTGACTAACTGACAGCACAGGACTGACCGACTGACTGACTGACTGACTGCCTGACTGACTGACTGACTGAATGACTGACTGACTGAGACTAAATGACTGACTGCTTGACTGACTGGCTGAAGGACTAACTGACTGACTGAGTGACTGACTGACTGGACTGACTGAGACTGAATGACTGAGTGCTTGACTGATTGACTGTCAGACTGACTGACTGACTTCGCAAAAGGGAAAAATAAAAAAAAAGAATTATAAAATTAGAAAAAAATATTTGCATTTAAGATTTCCTTTCCGGCCGGGACTCGAACCCAGTACCACGCGCTAGGAACCCAACGGTCAAGCCATTAGGCTATCGGAGCTCTGTCGATGGAAGTCTTAAATATAATAAAAACATAAAATGCACCTTGGTAATTATTGATTCAAACACTTTGAAATTTACAGGTCGAATAATTAAACTGACTCAGAATTTTTCTCCCTACATAAATAATCAATATTCGCAAAAGAGAAAAATTAAAAAAAAAAAAAGAAGAAGAAATTTCAAATTAGAAACTAAAAGTATACATTGAAGATTTTCGTTCAGGCTGGGACTCGAACCCAGGGCCACTCGCTTGGAAGCCTAACACTCTAGCCATTAGTCTATGGGAGCTCTGTCGGTGGGAGTTTTAAATATAATAAAAACAAAAAATGCACCTTGGTAATTGTTTATTTAAACACTTTGAAATCTTCGTGTCGAAAAATTAAACTGACTGAGAATTTTCTTCCCTACATAAATAATCAATAATTGCAAAGGAAAGAAATTGAAAAAAAAAAAAGAATTTTCAAATTAGAAAAGAAATATATACATCGAAGATATTCGCTCCGGCTGGGACTCGAACCCAGGCTACTCGCTTGGAAGACCAGCGGTCTAGCCATTAGGCTATCGGAGTTCTATCGAGCGGAGTCTTACTGCCTGACTGATACTGCCTGACTGACAGACTGACTCACTGACTGACTGATACTGACTGACTGACTCACTGACTGACCGAGACTGACTGACTAACTGCCTGACTGACTGAGACTGGACTGACTGACTGACTGACTGACTGACTGACTAACTGACTGACTGAGACTGACTGACTGACTGCTTGACTCTCTGACTGGCTATTTCACTGACTGACTGAATGACTAAATGACTGACTGACACTGACTGACTGACTGCTTGACTGACTAACTGACTGGACAGGACTGACCGACTGACTGACTGACAGACTGACTGAATAAGGATGACTGACAGACTGACTGAATAAGGCTGACTGACTGACTGACAGACTGACTGAATAAGGCTGACCGACTGACTGACTGCCTGACTGACTGACTGACTGAATGACTGACTGACTGACTGACCGAGACTGACTGACTGACTGACTGAGACTGGACTGGACTGACTGACTGACTGACTGACTGAGACTGACTGACTGCTTTAGTGACTAACTGACTGCACAGGACTGACCGACTGACTGACTGACTGACTGCCTGACTGACTGACTGACTGAATGACTGACTGACTGAGACTAAATGACTGACTGCTTGACTGACTGGCTGAAGGACTAACTGACTGACTGAGTGACTGACTGACTGGACTGACTGACTGAGACTGAATGACTGAGTGCTTGACTGATTGACTGTCAGACTGACTGACTGACTTCGCAAAAGGGAAAAATAAAAAAAAAAGAATTATAAAATTAGAAAAAAATATTTGCATTTAAGATTTCCTTTCCGGCCGTGACTCGAACCCAGTACTACGCGCTAGGAACCCAACGGTGTAGCCATTAGGCTATCGGAGCTCTGTCGATGGAAGTCTTAAATATAATAAAAACAAAAAATGCACCTTGGTAATTATTGATTCAAACACTTTGAAATTTACAGGTCGAATAATTAAACTGACTCAGAATTTTTCTCTCTACATAAATAATTAATATTCGCAAAAGAGAAAAATTAAAAAAAAAGAAGAAGAAATTTCAAATTAGAAACTAAAAGTATACATTGAAGATTTTCGTTCAGGCTGGGACTCGAACCCAGGGCCACTCGCTTGGAAGCCTAACACTCTAGCCATTAGTCTATGGGAGCTCTGTCGGTGGGAGTTTTAAATATAATAAAAACAAAAAATGCACCTTGGTAATTGTTTATTTAAACACTTTGAAATCTTCGTGTTGAAAAATTAAACTGACTCAGAATTTTCTTCCCTACATAAATAATCAATAATTGCAAAGGAAAGAAATTGAAAAAAAAAAGAATTTTCAAATTAGAAAAGAAATATATACATTGAAGATATTCCCTCCGACTGGGACTCGAACCCAGGCCACTCGCTTGGAAGACCAGCGGTCTAGCCATTAGGCTATCGGAGTTCTATCGAGCGGCGTCTTACTGCCTGACTGATACTGCCTGACTGACAGACTGACTCACTGACTGACTGATACTGACTGACTGACTCACTGACTGACCGAGACTGACTGACTAACTGCCTGACTGACTGAGACTGGACTGACTGACTGGCTGACTGACTAACTGACTGACTGAGACTGACTGACTGACTGCTTGACTCTCTGACTGGCTATTTCACTGACTGACTGAATGACTAAATGACTGACTGACACTGATTGACTGACTGCTTGACTACCTGACTGACTGCTTGACTGACTAACTGACTGGACAGGACTGACCGACTGACTGACTGACAGACTGACTGAATAAGGATGACTGACAGACTGACTGAATAAGGCTGACTGACTGACTGACAGACTGACTGAATAAGGCTGACCGACTGACTGACTGCCTGACTGACTGACTGACTGACTGAATGACTGACTGACTGACTGACCGAGACTGACTGACTGAGACTGGACTGGACTGACTGACTGACTGACTGACTGAGACTGACTGAATGCTTTAGTGACTAACTGACTGCACAGGACTGACCGACTGACTGACTGACTGCCTGACTGACTGACTGACTGAATGACTGACTGACTGAGACTAAATGACTGACTGCTTGACTGACTGGCTGAAGGACTAACTGACTGACTGAGTGACTGACTGACTGGACTGACTGACTGAGACTGAATGACTGAGTGCTTGACTGATTGACTGTCAGACTGACTGAATGACTTCGCAAAAGGGAAAAATAAAAAAAAAAGAATTATAAAATTAGAAAAAAATATTTGCATTTAAGATTTCCTTTCCGGCCGGCACTCGAACCCAGTACCACGCGCTAGGAACCCAACGGTCTAGCCATTAGGCTATCGTAACTCTGTCGATGGAAGTCTTAAATATAATAAAAACAAAAAATGCTCCTTTTTAATTATTGATTCAAACACTTTGAAATTTACAGGTCGAATAATTAAACTGACTCAGAATTTTTCTCCCTACATAAATAATCAATATTCGCAAAAGAGAAAAATTTAAAAAAAAGAAGAAATTTCAAATTAGAAACTAAAAGTATACATTGAAGATTTTCGTTCAGGCTGGGACTCGAACTCAGGGCCACTCGCTTGGAAGCCTAACACTCTAGCCATTAGTCTATGGGAGCTCTGTCGGTGGGAGTTTTAAATATAATAAAAACAAAAAATGCACCTTGGTAATTGTTTATTTAAACACTTTGAAATCTTCGTGTCGAAAAATTAAACTGACTCAGAATTTTCTTCCCTACATAAATAATCAATAATTGCAAAGGAAAGAAATTGAAAAAAAAAAAGAATTTTCAAATTAGAAAAGAAATATATACATTGAAGATATTCGCTCCGGCTGGGACTCGAACCCAGGCCACTTGCTTGGAAGACCAGCGGTCTAGCCATTAGGCTATCGGAGTTCTGTCGAGCGGAGTCTTACTGCCTGACTGATACTGCCTGACTGACAGACTGACTCACTGACTGACTGATACTGACTGACTGACTCACTGACTGACCGAGACTGACTGACTAACTGCCTGACTGACTGAGACTGGACTGACTGACTGACTGACTGACTGACTGACTAACTGACTGACTGAGACTGACTGACTGAGACTGACTGACTGACTGCTTGACTCTCTGACTGGCTATTTCACTGACTGACTGAATGACTAAATGACTGACTGACACTGACTGACCGACTGCTTGACTACCTGACTGACTGCTTGACTGACTAACTGACTGGACAGGACTGACCGACTGACTGACTGACAGACTGACTGAATAAGGATGACTGACAGACTGACTGAATAAGGCTGACTGACTGACTGACTGACAGACTGACTGAATGACAGACTGACTGAATAAGGCTGACCGACTGACTGACTGCCTGACTGACTGACTGACTGAATAACTGACTGACTGACTGACCGAGACTGACTGACTGAATGACTGAGACTGGACTGGACTGACTGACTGACTGACTGTTTTAGTGACTAACTGACAGCACAGGACTGACCGACTGACTGACTGACTGACTGCCTGACTGACTGACTGACTGAATGACTGACTGACTGAGACTAAATGACTGACTGCTTGACTGACTGGCTGAAGGACTAACTGACTGACTGAGTGACTGACTGACTGGACTGACTGAGACTGAATGACTGAGTGCTTGACTGATTGACTGTCAGACTGACTGACTGACTTCGCAAAAGGGAAAAATAAAAAAAAAGAATTATAAAATTAGAAAAAAATATTTGCATTTAAGATTTCCTTTCCGGCCGGGACTCGAACCCAGTACCACGCGCTAGGAACCCAACGGTCAAGCCATTAGGCTATCGGAGCTCTGTCGATGGAAGTCTTAAATATAATAAAAACATAAAATGCACCTTGGTAATTATTGATTCAAACACTTTGAAATTTACAGGTCGAATAATTAAACTGACTCAGAATTTTTCTCCCTACATAAATAATCAATATTCGCAAAAGAGAAAAATTAAAAAAAAAAAGAAGAAGAAATTTCAAATTAGAAACTAAAAGTATACATTGAAGATTTTCGTTCAGGCTGGGACTCGAACCCAGGGCCACTCGCTTGGAAGCCTAACACTCTAGCCATTAGTCTATGGGAGCTCTGTCGGTGGGAGTTTTAAATATAATAAAAACAAAAAATGCACCTTGGTAATTGTTTATTTAAACACTTTGAAATCTTCGTGTCGAAAAATTAAACTGACTGAGAATTTTCTTCCCTACATAAATAATCAATAATTGCAAAGGAAAGAAATTGAAAAAAAAAAGAATTTTCAAATTAGAAAAGAAATATATACATCGAAGATATTCGCTCCGGCTGGGACTCGAACCCAGGCTACTCGCTTGGAAGACCAGCGGTCTAGCCATTAGGCTATCGGAGTTCTATCGAGCGGAGTCTTACTGCCTGACTGATACTGCCTGACTGACAGACTGACTCACTGACTGACTGATACTGACTGACTGACTCACTGACTGACCGAGACTGACTGACTAACTGCCTGACTGACTGAGACTGGACTGACTGACTGACTGACTGACTGACTGACTAACTGACTGACTGAGACTGACTGACTGACTGCTTGACTCTCTGACTGGCTATTTCACTGACTGACTGAATGACTAAATGACTGACTGACACTGACTGACTGACTGCTTGACTGACTAACTGACTGGACAGGACTGACCGACTGACTGACTGACAGACTGACTGAATAAGGATGACTGACAGACTGACTGAATAAGGCTGACTGACTGACTGACAGACTGACTGAATAAGGCTGACCGACTGACTGACTGCCTGACTGACTGACTGACTGAATGACTGACTGACTGACTGACCGAGACTGACTGACTGACTGACTGAGACTGGACTGGACTGACTGACTGACTGACTGACTGAGACTGACTGACTGCTTTAGTGACTAACTGACTGCACAGGACTGACCGACTGACTGACTGACTGACTGCCTGACTGACTGACTGACTGAATGACTGACTGACTGAGACTAAATGACTGACTGCTTGACTGACTGGCTGAAGGACTAACTGACTGACTGAGTGACTGACTGACTGGACTGACTGACTGAGACTGAATGACTGAGTGCTTGACTGATTGACTGTCAGACTGACTGACTGACTTCGCAAAAGGGAAAAATAAAAAAAAAAGAATTATAAAATTAGAAAAAAAATTTGCATTTAAGATTTCCTTTCCGGCCGGGACTCGAACCCAGTACCACGCGCTAGGAACCCAACGGTGTAGCCATTAGGCTATCGGAGCTCTGTCGATGGAAGTCTTAAATATAATAAAAACAAAAAATGCACCTTGGTAATTATTGATTCAAACACTTTGAAATTTACAGGTCGAATAATTAAACTGACTCAGAATTTTTCTCCCTACATAAATAATTAATATTCGCAAAAGAGAAAAATTAAAAAAAAAGAAGAAGAAATTTCAAATTAGAAACTAAAAGTATACATTGAAGATTTTCGTTCAGGCTGGGACTCGAACCCAGGGCCACTCGCTTGGAAGCCTAACACTCTAGCCATTAGTCTATGGGAGCTCTGTCGGTGGGAGTTTTAAATATAATAAAAACAAAAAATGCACCTTGGTAATTGTTTATTTAAACACTTTGAAATCTTCGTGTCGAAAAATTAAACTGACTCAGAATTTTCTTCCCTACATAAATAATCAATAATTGCAAAGGAAAGAAATTGAAAAAAAAAAGAATTTTCAAATTAGAAAAGAAATATATACATTGAAGATATTCCCTCCGACTGGGACTCGAACCCAGGCCACTCGCTTGGAAGACCAGCGGTCTAGCCATTAGGCTACCGGAGTTCTATCGAGCGGAGTCTTACTGCCTGACTGATACTGCCTGACTGACTGACTGACTCACTGACTGACCGAGACTGACTGACTAACTGCCTGACTGACTGAGACTGGACTGACTGACTGGCTGACTGACTAACTGACTGACTGAGACTGACTGACTGACTGCTTGACTCTCTGACTGGCTATTTCACTGACTGACTGAATGACTAAATGACTGACTGACACTGATTGACTGACTGCTTGACTACCTGACTGACTGCTTGACTGACTAACTGACTGGACAGGACTGACCGACTGACTGACTGACAGACTGACTGAATAAGGATGACTGACAGACTGACTGAATAAGGCTGACTGACTGACTGACTGACAGACTGACTGAATAAGGCTGACCGACTGACTGACTGCCTGACTGACTGACTGACTGACTGAATGACTGACTGACTGACTGACCGAGACTGACTGACTGAGACTGGACTGGACTGACTGACTGACTGACTGACTGAGACTGACTGACTGCTTTAGTGACTAACTGACTGCACAGGACTGACCGACTGACTGACTGACTGCCTGACTGACTGACTGACTGAATGACTGACTGACTGAGACTAAATGACTGACTGCTTGACTGACTGGCTGAAGGACTAACTGACTGACTGAGTGACTGACTGACTGGACTGACTGACTGAGACTGAATGACTGAGTGCTTGACTGATTGACTGTCAGACTGACTGAATGACTTCGCAAAAGGGAAAAATAAAAAAAAAAGAATTATAAAATTAGAAAAAAATATTTGCATTTAAGATTTCCTTTCCGGCCGGCACTCGAACCCAGTACCACGCGCTAGGAACCCAACGGTCTAGCCATTAGGCTATCGTAACTCTGTCGATGGAAGTCTTAAATATAATAAAAACAAAAAATGCTCCTTTTTAATTATTGATTCAAACACTTTGAAATTTACAGGTCGAATAATTAAACTGACTCAGAATTTTTCTCCCTACATAAATAATCAATATTCGCAAAAGAGAAAAATTTAAAAAAAAGAAGAAATTTCAAATTAGAAACTAAAAGTATACATTGAAGATTTTCGTTCAGGCTGGGACTCGAACCCAGGGCCACTCGCTTGGAAGCCTAACACTCTAGCCATTAGTCTATGGGAGCTCTGTCGGTGGGAGTTTTAAATATAATAAAAACAAAAAATGCACCTTGGTAATTGTTTATTTAAACACTTTGAAATCTTCGTGTCGAAAAATTAAACTGACTCAGAATTTTCTTCCCTACATAAATAATCAATAATTGCAAAGGAAAGAAATTGAAAAAAAAAAAGAATTTTCAAATTAGAAAAGAAATATATACATTGAAGATATTCGCTCCGGCTGGGACTCGAACCCAGGCCACTTGCTTGGAAGACCAGCGGTCTAGCCATTAGGCTATCGGAGTTCTGTCGAGCGGAGTCTTACTGCCTGACTGATACTGCCTGACTGACAGACTGACTCACTGACTGACTGATACTGACTGACTGACTCACTGACTGACCGAGACTGACTGACTAACTGCCTGACTGACTGAGACTGGACTGACTGACTGACTGACTGACTGACTGACTAACTGACTGACTGAGACTGACTGACTGAGACTGACTGACTGACTGCTTGACTCTCTGACTGGCTATTTCACTGACTGACTGAATGACTAAATGACTGACTGACCGACTGCTTGACTACCTGACTGACTGCTTGACTGACTAACTGACTGGACAGGACTGACCGACTGACTGACTGACAGACTGACTGAATAAGGATGACTGACAGACTGACTGAATAAGGCTGACTGACTGACTGACTGACAGACTGACTGAATAAGGCTGACCGACTGACTGACTGCCTGACTGACTGACTGACTGAATGACAGACTGACTGAATAAGGCTGACCGACTGACTGACTGCCTGACTGACTGACTGACTGAATAACTGACTGACTGACTGACCGAGACTGACTGACTGAATGACTGAGACTGGACTGGACTGACTGACTGACTGACTGCTTTAGTGACTAACTGACTGCACAGGACTGACCGACTGACTGACTGACTGACTGCCTGACTGACTGACTGACTGAATGACTGACTGACTGAGACTAAATGACTGACTGCTTGACTGACTGGCTGAAGGACTAACTGACTGACTGAGTGACTGACTGACTGGACTGACTGAGACTGAATGACTGAGTGCTTGACTGATTGACTGTCAGACTGACTGACTGACTTCGCAAAAGGGAAAAATAAAAAAAAAGAATTATAAAATTAGAAAAAAATATTTGCATTTAAGATTTCCTTTCCGGCCGGGACTCGAACCCAGTACCACGGGCTAGGAACCCAACGGTCAAGCCATTAGGCTATCGGAGCTCTGTCGATGGAAGTCTTAAATATAATAAAAACATAAAATGCACCTTGGTAATTATTGATTCAAACACTTTGAAATTTACAGGTCGAATAATTAAACTGACTCAGAATTTTTCTCCCTACATAAATAATCAATATTCGCAAAAGAGAAAAATTAAAAAAAAAAAGAAGAAGAAATTTCAAATTAGAAACTAAAAGTATACATTGAAGATTTTCGTTCAGGCTGTGACTCGAACCCAGGGCCACTCGCTTGGAAGCCTAACACTCTAGCCATTAGTCTATGGGAGCTCTGTCGGTGGGAGTTTTAAATATAATAAAAACAAAAAATGCACCTTGGTAATTGTTTATTTAACCCATTCGATGACCAGCCCGAAAACCCTTAACGCGCATGCCGCAGATAACGAAACGGAGTTGCTTTTTGCTACGTTGTAATAACACTTTTCTCCCCATTTTGCTATCGGTATTTTAATGTTGTTTTTGCTGTTCAGCTTGCATTCGAAAATCGCTTCGCTTTATTTGTTTTTAAGCGCTGAATTAAATAGTGCAATAAAATACAAGGTTGCTAATATGTGCTGAAATATTCATACATTTACGCAGTACATAACAGGAAAATAAGAAACAATAGAGGATTGGACGAAAAGAAATTATTTTCATAACACTAATTATTTTATTAATTTATTTTTCTTTTTGCTTTTATCTCAGTATATCCTTTTTTTTCTTTTACTGTTAAACGTAAGATGATCTATCTTTCAAAAGGCCTCAACAAAACATTCTTCAAACAATTGACTGATTCATCCAACGTGTGAGCAAGTGGACAAAACGCTGAATGGACAAAAACGCTTTAAGTGCGGGAATGATATTCTAAGAGGATAAAAAGTATTCTTCGGTGCCTTTTGATATATTGTGACACTTCAAAACGACCGATAAACACAGAACCCTTTGATGGCAGGACTATGGTCGACTTTTATCGTAATTCAGGTGACTTTTAAATCCCTTCTGAATGCCCAGATATCAGTTGCTCAAGCGTGGGAAGTATTTTAAAGATAAATGATTACAAAAGATCAAAACTTGCGGCTAATCCCCTATTTCCCTAAAGGATACTTTTGTGCATGCAACTAAAAGCCCCCAGCTGAGAGAGGAATAACTAGACCGACTGGGAGGTCTTTATTCTCCAAGGACCCTCTTTGCAAACATCCGAGCAAGTTAGTTCCATTCAAAGAATGGTCAGAAGGTTTTAGTGTTTTGTGGTCAACCCTTCCACATTATTTTCTTACAACAAAACAGTTTAGCTCAGAAAAGAATTTCAAAGCAAGCTTTTATGCTTATATGACGAAACATGTCTTCAGAAGGAAAAAAAAGGAGATCTTGCTTGAAATCGAGTCGGATTTTAAATCTTTTTTTTAAACATACTTGGATAAATTTTAGTTAGTTTCATATGATTATTTACTAATTATGGCAATTTGATTATTGAAAAGAAACCAAATATTTAATTTATATTTTTAAAATCTCATAAAAGAAGGTACAATTAAAACATGGAGCTATTTTAAGATAATAAGTAAAATCTGAAAAAGAATGGGAGATACGGAATGTTTCGTTTCTTATGAGTAAAGCGTATAACAAAAGAACTCAAGATATTATCATTTTATTCGTACTGTCGTATCTATTTTATGTTTTACATTGTCAACTTTTACATATAGTCAATGCGGTCGTCATTTTTTTTTTCATGAAATAAAAAATATTCAAAACCGTATCACTAAAAATCCATCAAATGGTGCCGCGTATATAAAAAGATATAATTTGCGTTTCAAAATATCGTGATTTAAAAATAAATAAGTAATAAATAATAATAATAGTATACAAAAAAATAAAAAGCGTAGGAAACACATTATAATAAAAAAAAACATACTCGTACAAAATTAAGATATATAAGATAATTTTAAAAAATAATATTGCGAAAATAAATTATAAAATTTGAGGATTATGAACAATTTAGGGAAGGATACTTGCGTAAGAAGGTGGATTTTTGATAACAGGAAAAACATATTTCTGTTTATTTGCTTTATTCAGGCATAGAAATATTGATAAATATGTAAGGGAATATTTTCACACTTGTTCATCAGGAGTTCAAATGCCAGAACGATAAGAAACAAAGCTTCCACGAAAAGATAAAAATATAATGCCTGATTATTTGAAGCATTATACGTGTCCCATCAAAGAGTACTTGAAAAGTTAATATCTTAGTAAAATAAATTACAACAAGTTCCGTGAAATACTATAAATTACATCCCTTTTGTCTCAGAACAGAGCTTGATTACCGCTCCCCTAAAAGCTCCAGAACCCAACAGAGAAGAGCAATTACAGGGTTCTGCCCCTGGAAGGATCGCCGACACATATTCGGCCGAAGCAAAAACTGCTAGAAACGCCGTGACGACACAGGATCGTCGAGGGCAGTTAGGAACCATTTTCTTGCGACGAGCCTGAATCGGCCGGGGCAGTATTAACACAAACTGCGCGGCCGATCCTGTATCGGCCGGGGCAAAGAATGGGTTAAACACTTTGAAATCTTTGTGTCGAAAAATTAAACTGACTGAGAATTTTCTTCCCTACATAAATAATCAATAATTGCAAAGGAAAGAAATTGAAAAAAAAAAAGAATTTTCAAATTAGAAAAGAAATATATACATCGAAGATATTCGCTCCGGCTGGGACTCGAACCCAGGCTACTCGCTTGGAAGACCAGCGGTCTAGCCATTAGGCTATCGGAGCTCTGTCGATGGAAGTCTTAAATATAATAAAAACAAAAAATGCACCTTGGTAATTATTGATTCAAACACTTTGAAATTTACATGTCGAATAATTAAACTGACTCAGAATTTTTCTCCCTACATAAATAATCAATATTCGCAAAAGAGAAAAATTAAAAAAAAAGAAGAAGAAATTTCAAATTAGAAACTAAAAGTATACATTGATGATTTTCGTTCAGGCTGGGACTCGAACCCAGGGCCACTCGCTTGGAAGCCTAAAACTCTAGCCATTAGTCTATGGGAGCTCTGTCGGTGGGAGTTTTAAATATAATAAAAACAAAAAATGCACCTTGGTAATTGTTTATTTAAACACTTTGAAATCTTTGTGTCGAAAAATTAAACTGACTGAGAATTTTCTTCCCTACATAAATAATCAATAATTGCAAAGGAAAGAAATTGAAAAAAAAAAGAATTTTCAAATTAGAAAAGAAATATATACATCGAAGATATTCGCTCCGGCTGGGACTCGAACCCAGGCTACTCGCTTGGAAGACCAGCGGTCTAGCTATTAGGCTATCGGAGTTCTATCGAGCGGAGTCTTACTGCCTGACTGATACTGCCTGACTGACAGACTGACTCACTGACAGACTGATACTGACTGACTGACTCACTGACTGACCGAGACTGACTGACTAACTGCCTGACTGACTGAGACTGGACTGACTGACTGACTGACTGACTGACTGACTAACTGACTGACTGAGACTGACTGACTGACTGCTTGACTCTCTGACTGGCTATTTCACTGACTGACTGAATGACTAAATGACTGACTGACACTGACTGACTGACTGCTTGACTGACTAACTGACTGGACAGGACTGACCGACTGACTGACTGACAGACTGACTGAATAAGGATGACTGACAGACTGACTGAATAAGGCTGACTGACTGACTGACAGACTGACTGAATAAGGCTGACCGACTGACTGACTGCCTGACTGACTGACTGACTGAATGACTGACTGACTGACTGACCGAGACTGACTGACTGACTGACTGAGACTGGACTGGACTGACTGACTGACTGACTGACTGAGACTGACTGACTGCTTTAGTGACTAACTGACTGCACAGGACTGACCGACTGACTGACTGACTGACTGCCTGACTGACTGACTGACTGAATGACTGACTGACTGAGACTAAATGACTGACTGCTTGACTGACTGGCTGAAGGACTAACTGACTGACTGAGTGACTGACTGACTGGACTGACTGACTGAGACTGAATGACTGAGTGCTTGACTGATTGACTGTCAGACTGACTGACTGACTTCGCAAAAGGGAAAAATAAAAAAAAAAAGAATTATAAAATTAGAAAAAAATATTTGCATTTAAGATTTCCTTTCCGGCCGGGACTCGAACCCAGTACCACGCGCTAGGAACCCAACGGTGTAGCCATTAGGCTATCGGAGCTCTGTCGATGGAAGTCTTAAATATAATAAAAACAAAAAATGCACCTTGGTAATTATTGATTCAAACACTTTGAAATTTACAGGTCGAATAATTAAACTGACTCAGAATTTTTCTCCCTACATAAATAATTAATATTCGCAAAAGAGAAAAATTAAAAAAAAGAAGAAGAAATTTCAATTTAGAAACTAAAAGTATACATTGAAGATTTTCGTTCAGGCTGGGACTCGAACCCAGGGCCACTCGCTTGGAAGCCTAACACTCTAGCCATTAGTCTATGGGAGCTCTGTCGGTGGGAGTTTTAAATATAATAAAAACAAAAAATGCACCTTGGTAATTGTTTATTTAAACACTTTGAAATCTTCGTGTCGAAAAATTAAACTGACTCAGAATTTTCTTCCCTACATAAATAATCAATAATTGCAAAGGAAAGAAATTGAAAAAAAAAAAGAATTTTCAAATTAGAAAAGAAATATATACATTGAAGATATTCCCTCCGGCTGGGACTCGAACCCAGGCCACTCGCTTGGAAGACCAGCGGTCTAGCCATTAGGCTATCGGAGTTCTATCGAGCGGAGTCTTACTGCCTGACTGATACTGCCTGACTGACAGACTGACTCACTGACTGACTGATACTGACTGACTGACTCACTGACTGACCGAGACTGACTAACTGCCTGACTGACTGAGACTGGACTGACTGACTGGCTGACTGACTAACTGACTGACTGAGACTGACTGACTGACTGCTTGACTCTCTGACTGGCTATTTCACTGACTGACTGAATGACTAAATGACTGACTGACACTGATTGACTGACTGCTTGACTACCTGACTGACTGCTTGACTGACTAACTGACTGGACAGGACTGACCGACTGACTGACTGACAGACTGACTGAATAAGGATGACTGACAGACTGACTGAATAAGGCTGACTGACTGACTGACTGACAGACTGACTGAATAAGGCTGACCGACTGACTGACTGCCTGACTGACTGACTGACTGACTGAATGACTGACTGACTGACTGACCGAGACTGACTGACTGAGACTGGACTGGACTGACTGACTGACTGACTGACTGAGACTGACTGACTGCTTTAGTGACTAACTGACTGCACAGGACTGACCGACTGACTGACTGACTGCCTGACTGACTGACTGACTGAATGACTGACTGACTGAGACTAAATGACTGACTGCTTGACTGACTGGCTGAAGGACTAACTGACTGACTGAGTGACTGACTGACTGGACTGACTGACTGAGACTGAATGACTGAGTGCTTGACTGATTGACTGTCAGACTGACTGAATGACTTCGCAAAAGGGAAAAATAAAAAAAAAAGAATTATAAAATTAGAAAAAAATATTTGCATTTAAGATTTCCTTTCCGGCCGGCACTCGAACCCAGTACCACGCGCTAGGAACCCAACGGTCTAGCCATTAG